>NW_027222462.1:300000-418213 GCF_030179895.1 Drosophila kikkawai | reverse complement strand
TATGCGTATCGATTGATGATTCGACTTGATGTTGACAATCATCTGTTAAGATACCGCCGTTTGTTTCAACAGTACTGTGTCGACATGTACGTCAAAGTAGAAACGGAACGTCTCAATTTCATTCGTTTTAATCAGTCGAAGTTGCGCTCAGACGAGTACATCCACTTGCGTGACGCCATCGCTACTGAAGGACACGCGGCCAACATCGGTTTTTTTACCATTCTCCCAGCTACTTATGTTGGAAGCCCGCGCCATATGCATGAGTATGCTCAAGATGCGATGACGTATGTCCGGAATTACGGACGCCCGGAGTTATTCATCACCTTCACATGCAATCCGAAATGGCCCGAAATTACCAATTTGTTGCTTTCAGGACAAACATCCAGCGATCGACCTGACATCACTGCACGAGTAAATACAAGGACCAAATGGTGGACGATATATTGAACAGAGAACGCAGGACAACTTCTAATTTCACTCTTGGCATTAACGTAGATATGTACAACGAAGCATTAATACGGATCGAAGACATGTGCATGCTCATGTGCGGCAGTCTACTATCGACATTGGGAATGCCAGCGCCAAATCGTTCAGTTCACGATACTTTCAATCGAGAATTTCAACGGGAGCAACACTACAATCAGGATGACCTGGCCCAAAGAGTTCAAACAAATGTCGCGTTTTTGAATGCCGAGCAAAAGAAAGTGTACGATTCAATAATGAAGGTTGTTGACGATGAAACGGGAGGCCTATATTTTATCGATGCTCCTGGTGGGACCGGAAAGTCATTCGTCATTTCGTTAATTCTTGCAACGATTCGATCTAGATGTCAAATAGCGTTGGCTGTTGCATCATCTGGCATTGCTGCTACATTGTTGGAAGGCGGTCGAACAGCACATTCCGCTTTAAAGATTCCCATGAATCTTCTGACGGTTGACCAGCCAACGTGCACGATCAGCAAGAATTCAGCCTCAGCAAAATTGATGCGAGAATGCAAAATCTCATCATTTGGGATGAATGCACGATGGCGCATAAACGAGCTTTGGAGGCAGTTGACCGAACGATGAAGGATTTACGAGGTGATTCGAAACTATTTGGTGGGGCTTTAATATTGCTGTCCGGAGATTTTCGTCAAACGCTTCCCGTCATTCCGAAATCTACGGCTTCCGATGAACTAAATGCATGCCTAAAATCGACCTCTTTGTGGCGATATGTCAAGAAGTTTAAATTGACCACGAACATGAGAGTCGCATCGCAGAATGACCCATCCGCTGCTGAATTCTCGAGACAACTGCTGGCGCTCGGCAATGGTGAAATTCCTGTTGATGTTTCGACTGGACTAATATCGTTCCCAGCAAATTTTTGCGAGTTCACATCATCAAAAGAGGAACTCATCACAAAGGTGTTTCCCGACATAGCACAAAATTATACAAAGCTCGATTGGAGTAGTGAACGGGCAATACTAGCCGCGAAGAATAAGGACGTAGATAGTTTGAATTTCCTTATTCAAAGTGAAATCGCTGGAGAACTGCATTCATACAGATCCGTTGACAGCGTGACCGACGAGGATGAAGCGACCAACTATCCGACAGAATTTTTGAACTCACTGGATGTGCCAGGAACTCCGCCGCATAATTTGCAACTAATGGTGGGATCGATTATTATAATGCTGCGGAATCTAAATCATCCAAGATTATGCAACGGTACTCGGTTGTCCGTTAAGAAACTAATGAACAACTTGATTCAAGCGACTATCATAAAGGGAAAATTTAAAGGAGAGGAAGTTCTTATCCCACGAATTCCGATTATTCCAACAGATCTTCCATTCCAATTCAAGAGGATTCAGTTTTCAGTTCGATTGGTTTGTTTAAAAGTCATCACTTCTTTTTGATTATCAACTAATTTTGAATTCAAATTTTAGGAGAAGATAGGAATAAGGTATTATTATTACCTATAATGTACGTCCAAGTAGAAACGGAACGTCTCAATTTAATTTGTTTTAATCAGTCGAAGTTAGGGCGAGATAAAGTTCGCCGGGAAGAATAAGGACGTAGATAGTTTGAATTTCCTTATTCAAAGTCAAATCGCTGGAGAACTGCATTCATACAGATCCGTTGACAGCGTGACCGACGAGGATGAAGCGACCAACTATCCGACATAATTTTTGAACTCACTGGTTTGTTTAAAAGTCATCACTTCTTTTTGATTCTCAACTAATTTTGAATTCAAATTTTAGCCTAAAATTTTTAGGAGAAGATAGGAATAAGGTCAGCTCTATGAATTTTTATGCGTATTGATTGAAGATGTTTCAATAGTAGTGTTTCGACATGTACGTCAAAGTAGAAACGGAACGTCTCAATTTAATTTGTTTTAATCAGTCGAAGTTGGGGCGAGATAAAGTTCGCCGGGTCCGCTAGTATAAATATAAATTCTGAAGTGGATTCAGGCATTATTAGCTGAGTTGTGAACTTTTTGTCTACAAATTTACAATTGAGTATGCAAATGTATTAGCATTGTAAGAACTAATATAAATACAAATTCTGAAGTGGATTCAGGCATTATTAGCTGAGTTGTGAACTTTTTGTTTTCAAATTTATAATTGAGTATGCAAATGTATTAGCCGTGTAAAAACTATTATAAATACAAATTCTGAAGTGGATACAGACATTATTAGCTGAGTATGCAAATGTATTAGACGTGTAAAAACTAATATAAATACTAATTCTGAAGTGGATACAGACATTATTAGCTGAGTTGTGAACTTTTTGTTTACAAATTTACAATTGAGTATGCAAATGTATTAGCATTGTAAGAACTAATATAAATACAAATTCTGAAGTGGATTCAGGCATTATTAGCTGAGTTGTGAACTTTTTGTTTACAAATTTACAATTAAGTATGCAAATGTATTAGCCTTCTAAAAACTAATATAAGTACAAATTCTGCCGTGGATACATGCATTATTAGCGGAGTTGTGAACTTTTTGTTTACAATTTACAATTGAGTATGCAAATGTATAAGCCGTGTAAAAACTATTATAAATACAAATTCTGCCGTGGATACATGCATTATAAGCGGAGTTGTGAACTTTTTCTTTTCAAATTTACAATTGAGTATGCAAATGTATAAGCCGTGTAAAAACTATTATAAATACTAATTCTGAAGTGGATACAGACATTATTAGGTGAGTATGCAAATGTATTAGACGTGTAAAAACTAATATAAATATAAATTCTGAAGTGGATTCAGGCATTATTAGCTGAGTTGTGAACTTTTTGTTTACAAATTTACAATTGAGTATGCAAATGAATATAAGTAATAATATAAGTACAAATTCTGCCGTGGATACTGTAAGGAAGTTCGACGGCTGGGGTAGGTCTCAGTCACGTCCAAGGTCCTCTTTATCAGAAAAAATTTATAAAGATATGGGACAAAGTGTTTTGACGCGCGGTAAACTGACGTGAGATGGTAGTTGTCAGTTACCGGGATACGAAGCCAAAGAAATGGCTTGTCCGGTCTTTGCAGTAGAGCGAAATAATCGGCGGAGCGCGTTTTGGGTCGGGCCCATAGCAATCGCTATAAGGAGACCGAGAGAGGGGTCGATTTTGGGGACCACCGCTTCCTAGGGCAGAATTTATGGCCTAAAATCTAGGCATTTTGGGAAAATATTTCACGTGAGTCATGGCCAGCGTGATTGTGGGTCGTTCCCTCGCGAGCTGGACTCGATTTGAGCCGAAAATTATACTTAAGAGAGCTTTTCTTGAATTTATTTAATTTTTCCTCATTTTAAATTTCTCTGCATTTATTTTCCCAGTGTGGGCAGCGTACGGCCTCTCGGAAGTGGCGGTCAGTGGTTAGATTCTCCGCGAGAGCAAAATATATTTAAATAGAATTTTTACTTAAATTTTTATTATTAAAGTTTGGAGTAAAATTTCTCCCAGTGTAGGCGAAACTCAGCCATTCCCCGCAAGAACCGAAATGTAAATATGTACGAGTTTATTTTTATTAATTTCAGTTTTCATTTGTTTTTTATTTAATAAAGTTGCATTTTTCAGATTTTTTTATTTCAGCTTTCATTTGTTTTTATTTAATTTGCAGGGATTTTTAGGTTAGGGTTTTTGGGGCATTATTTCTAGCCTACTCTAGCGAAAACCGCATCTTGGCCGTCGAGAAATTTCTATCTGCACATGCACTCGCTGGCCAGAATGCGGTTCTCCCTATGCACTCACCCGTCTCCGTTTTTCCGCACACACACACGTTTGCCTGTGGCTGATGCTTCCGCCACGTCCTCGCCTCCGTCCGCTTCCA
Source organism: Drosophila kikkawai (assembly GCF_030179895.1). Classification (NCBI taxonomy): domain Eukaryota; kingdom Metazoa; phylum Arthropoda; class Insecta; order Diptera; family Drosophilidae; genus Drosophila; species Drosophila kikkawai. The sequence continues at coordinate 413,905 of NW_027222462.1, read as the reverse complement.
AAAAGGTGCCTCCTTGGCCACCCAAATTCTCCGCACTCCACTGGCTGCCGTCACTATCACTGGTCACTTTGAGCACCACCTCCTGGCTGGTCTCGGGTTATAAAATTGTCATCGTTGGCCGCAGAAACTCCGTCGCGTAGAAACTCCCGTTTTGGTTACGTTGAAACTTCGTCGACCGCTCGCACGTCTACACGTTTTCGTCGCCTCCGCAAAAGTAAAGTCCAGCCACGCGGCTTTGCCAAATTTCGGCCGCGCTGGTAATTTTCCATTGCTCTTGCATTTCGGTGCATCAGCTTCCCTCTCGCTCTCTCCCGTTGGCGCGTGCCAATTTTCGGGGGTTGTTTTGCGCTCGATCGTATGCTCGCTCTCCTTTGCTCTCGTACGGCGCTAACTCCGTGGCCACTTGTTCGTGGTGAATAACTCTCTCTGCTCTCCCAGTGTAGGTGTGTGTGTGTGTGTGTGTGTGCGATCTAGAGATGTGAGAACGGGGAACCAAAGATAACTACTAATTCTTGACTACGCTTAAATTCTGTACAACTAGAAGATGATTATAGTGCGAAACTTGGCTGCTTAAATATACAGAGCTTATTTTACAAAAACAATAGAAAATGATGATATACAAAGCTTATGTTTACAAAGTGAGAAGTGATTAAAGTATTATACAAAATTATTTCCAAAGCTTATTTTACAAAGTGAGAATAATTTGTGGGCATTTGCCGGTTTGTTTTGATTTCGCTGCTAGCTGCTGCGGCTCTCCATGAGCGTTGGCGGCAGTTGTTATTGCCGTCGGCTACTGTTGTTGTCGCTGCCGGCTCCTGACCGCCGTTGTTGTTGTTTTTGGGCGCTGCTGACGCTGTTGTTGTTCGCTGCTGACGCTGTTGATATTCGCTGCTGGCGCTGTTGATATTCGCTGCTGGCGCTGTTGTTATGGTTCGGCTGACGTTGACTCTGCTGTTGTTGTTGGCTGCGGGAGCTGTTTTTGTTGTCGGCGGCTGGCGCGGTTGCCGTTGTAGTTGGCCGCCAGTATTTGTGGGAAGTCGAACGACTCCTCACAATACATACATTATTAGCGGAGTTGTGAACTTTTTGTTTACAAATTTACAATTGAGTATGCAAATGTATTAGCCGTGTAAAAACTATTATAAATACAAATTCTGAAGTGAATACAGACATTATTAGCTGAGCTGTGAACTTTTTGTTTACAATTTACAATTGAGTATGCTAATATATTAGACGTGTAAAAACTAATATAAATATAAATTCTGAAGTGGATTAAGGCATTATTAGTTGAGTTGTGAACTTTTTGTTAACAAATTTACAATTGAGTATGCAAATGTATTAGCCGTGTAAAAACTAATATAAATATAAATTCTGAAATGGATATATGCATTATTATCTGAGCTGTGAACTTTTTGTTTACAAATTTACAATTGAGTATGCAAATGTATTAGCCGTGTAAAAACTAATATAAATAAAAATTCTGAAGTGGATTTAGGCATTATTAGCTGAGTATGCAAATGTATTAGACGTGTAAAAACTAATATAAATATAAATTCTGAAGTGGATATATGCATTATTATCTGAGCTGTGAACTTTTTGTTTACAAATTTACAATTGAGTATGCAAATGTATTAGCCGTGTAAAAACTATTATAAATACAAATTCTGAAGTGGATACAGACATTATTAGCTGAGTATGCAAATGTATTAGACGTGTAAAAACTATTATAAATACAAATTCTGAAGTGGATACAGACATTATTAGGTGAGTATGCAAATGTATTAAACGTGTAAAAACTAATATAAATATAAATTCTGAATTGGATTCAGGCATTATTAGCTGAGTTGTGAACTTTTTGTTTACAAATTTACAATTGAGTATGCAAATGTATTAGCCTTCTAAAAACTAATATAAGTACAAATTCTGCCGTGGATACATACATTATTAGCGGAGTTGTGAACTTTTTGTTTACAAATTTACAATTGAGTATGCAAATGTATTAGCCGTGTAAAAACTAATATAAATACAAATTCGGAAGTGGTGTTCAGTCGCTGCAATATATATATAATTCATAATCATAACATTACATAATCTGTAATTCGTCAGTCGCAGCACTCTCATATGCAGCCAAAATAAAGTATAGATTACCAGGTCAAGCGCATTATGTAGATTCTGCTGACGCGATGAAGTGGGATGGAGCAATAGCCTCATTCTGCATATACCATTACAACCTACATTATTCTTGCACATCAACATTTGTAACCAGAAGCATATTCGTTTCCGCATGCACTAGCAACCTACATTATTCTTTATCATTAATATTCGTAAATACAAGCACATTTGTTAGCTATAAATATCGTTAAGTTTGAATCAATAAAGTCAGTAATCATCTGCAATCCAAAGAGATCTTTACTCCTCCAATTGCAGTCCACCTAGTTCAAGTGCTGGGTGCGACACAAACAAGGCAATTAGTTTATGTGCTATTTTGCCAGGCATCAAAGCCTACTCACACTATCAAACACTCATATAAACAAGTGGATTCAGGCATTATTAGCTGCGTTGTGAACTTTTTGTTTTCAAATTTACAATTGAGTATGCAAATGTATTAGCCGTGTAAAAACTATTATAAATACACATTCTGAAGTGGATACAGACATTATTAGCTGAGTTATGAACTTTTTGTTTACAATTTACAATTGAGTATGCAAATGTATAAGCCGTGTAAAAACTAATATAAGTACAAATTCTGCCGTGGATACATGCATTATTAGCTGAGTTGTGAACTTTTTGTTTACAAATTTACAATAGAGTATGCAAATGTATTAGCCTTCTAAAAACTAATAAAATATACATATTCTGCCGTGGATACATGCATTATAAGCGGAGTTGTGAACTTTTTGTTTACAAATTTACAATTGAGTATGCAAATGTATTAGACGTGTAAAAACTAATATAAATATAAATTCTAAAGTGGATATATGCATTATTATCTGAGCTGTGAACTTTTTGTTTACAAATTTACAATTGAGTATTAAATTATTAGCCGTGTAAAAACTATTAAAAATACTAATTCTGAAGTGGATACAGACATTATTAGCTGAGTATGCAAATGTATTAGACGTGTAAAAACTAATATAAATATAAATTCTGAAGTGGATTCAGGCATTATTAGCTGAGTTGTGAACTTTTTGTTTACAAATTTACAATTGAGTATGCAAATGTATTCGCCTTCTAAAAACTAATATAAGTACAAATTCTGCCGTGGATACATGCATTATTAGCTGAGATGTGAACTTTTTGTTTACAAATTTACAATTGAGTATGCAAATGTATTAGCCGTGTAAAAACTAATATAAATATAAATTCTGAAGTGGATTCAGGCATTATTAGCTGAGTTGTGAACTTTTTGTTTACAAATTTACAATTGAGTATGCAAATGTATTAGCCTTCTAAAAACTAATATAAGTACAAATTCTGCCTTGGATACATACATTATTAGCGGAGTTTTGAACTTTTTGTTTACAAATTTACAATTGAGTATGCAAATGTATAAGACGTGTAAAAACTAATCTATATATATAAAAATGGAGACAAAAAATGTTAGGGATCAAATCACAAGAGAACGGCTGGGCCGATTTGGCTCAATTTTTTTTTCAGTTTTTTGTAATTGCCAGAAGAAGGTAAGCATAAGAAAATTTTGGAAAGTCCTTCCGGAAAGGTCGCTAGCGGCTCAACAGATGGACACACTGTTGTATGTAAAATTCTGAAACACCCTACAAAGATCATAGCTGCGTTGAAATTGTGTATCAATGAACTCGGTAAAAAAATATTTAAACAAAAAAATCGAGCTAACGAAGCATTACCAAAGTGAGCTTAAACAATTGGAAGTAATGCCTGCTGTTAGACGATCAAATCTTGGGCGGCGTTCTCGCAATGCAATAAATAATCAGAATTTCCGTAATAGTCGGACGCAAGAGGAACGTACAGAAATAAATGCATCGATACGTGCCCAAATGGCACAGCTTCGCGCTGCACAAAGACCACCTCAAGCCCGACAAAATAATAGAGGAAGACGAGCCGCAAATGAAAACTTGAATCGCGCTGCATTCGCATACAATCCTGAAACATCCTACAAGGATCTTACGTGCGTTGTTATTGGTTCATTATCTGTTGTATGTCAGCATTGTAATGCATTGAAGTTTCGGTTGGAAACCCCCGGCTTATGCTGTGCAGGTGGCAAAATTAAATTGCCCGTTTTGGCTCATCCACCAGAGCCTTTGTACTCGCTACTATATGGAAACTCAGCCCAATCAAACAGTTTCCGGAAGCTTGCACAAAAATATAACGGATGCTTTCAAATGACGTCTTTTGGAGCCGAGGTTGTTCAACAATCAGGCTACAATCCAAGTTATAAGGTAATGGCGTCTTTTTATTATCATATTTTTTCAAAATTGCATCCCAACATTCAGATTCAAGGGAAAATTCACCACCGAGCGGGCGCTTTGTTACCACCACAAAACAAAGATCATAAATTCCTTCAGATCTATTTCATTGGTGATTCGGAAGTTGAACTAAATCACCGCTGTGCAATTTTTACTGCAACTAAACGTGAAATTATCGAACAATTGCAAAATCTTCTCTATGAGCATAATGAATTGGTCAGATTGTTCAAAACTGCATTGGATATAATGCATTATGACGAACACAAAATCATTATCAGCGCTGACAAAAGACCCACTGGTAGCCATGCAAGACAATTTAACGCTCCCACTATCAATGAACTACGCAATGTGGTGATTGTTGGCGAGAATGTGGAATAACGCGATATTGTTTTTAACCGTCGGGATAATGGCCAAGTGCAGTCTCAATTTCATTCGTTTTAATCAGTCGAAGTTGCGGTCAGACGAGTACATTCACTTGCGTGACGCCATCGCTACTGAAGGACACGCGGCCAACATCGGTTGTTTGACCAATCTCCCAGCAACTTATGTTGGAAGTCCGCGCCATATGCAAGGGCAAATTTAAAGGAGAGGTAGTTCTTATCCCACGAATTCCTATTATTCCAACATATCTTCCATTCCAATTCAAGACGATTCAGTTCCCAGTTCGATTGGCATTTGCGATGACCATCAATAAATCGCAAGGCCAATCGTTGGAAGTCTGCGGGATAAATCAAGAATTTCACATGGCCAGCTATACGTAGCCTGTTCGCGTGTGGGAAAGCCGTCATCATTATTTATTTTTACACCGGATAACAAAACAAAAAATATTGTTTATCAGATCGCTCTCCACAGATTTCAAGTCAAAAAAATTTGTCAATCCAACGTTTAAAAGTCATCACTTCTTTTTGATTCTCAACTAATTTTGAATTCAAATTTTAGCCTAAAATTTTTAGGAGAAGATAGGAATAAGGTCAGCTCTATGAATTTTTATGCGTATCGATTGATGATGTTTCAACAGTACTGTTTCGACATGTACGTCAAAGTAGAAACGGAACGTCTCAATTTAATTTGTTTTAATCAGTCGAAGTTGGGGCGAGATAAAGTTCGCCGGGTCCGCTAGTATAAATATAAATTCTGAAGTGGAATCAGGCATTATTAGCTGAGTTGTGAACTTTTTGTTTACAAATTTACAATTGAGTATGCAAATGTATTAGACGTGTAAAAACTAATATAAATATAAATTCTGAAGTGGATTCAGGCATTATTAGCTGAGTTGTGAACTTTTTGTTTACAAATTTACAATTGAGTATGCAAATGTATTAGCATTGTAAGAACTAATCTATATATATAAAAATGGAGACAAAAAATGTTAGGGATCAAATCACAAGAGAACGGCTGGGCCGATTTGGCTCAATTTTTTTTTTCAGTTTTTTGTAATTGCCAGAAGAAGGTAAGCATAAGAAAATTTTGGAAAGTCCTTCCGGAAAGGTTGCTAGCGGCTCAACAGATGGACACACTGTTGTATGTAAAATTCTGAAACACCCTACAAAGATCATAGCTGCGTTGAAATTGTGTATCAATGAACTCGGTAAAAAAATATTTAAACAAAAAAATCGAGCTAACGAAGCATTACCAAAGTGAGCTTAAACAATTGGAAGTAATGCCTGCTGTTAGACGATCAAATCTTGGGCGGCGTTCTCGCAATGCAATAAATAATCAGAATTTCCGTAATAGTCGGACGCAAGAGGAACGTACAGAAATAAATGCATCGATACGTGCCCAAATGGCACAGCTTCGCGCTGCACAAAGACCACCTCAAGCCCTACAAAATAATAGAGGAAGACGAGCCGCAAATGAAAACTTGAATCGCGCTGCATTCGCATACAATCCTGAAACATCCTACAAGGATCTTACGTGCGTTGTTATTGGTTCATTATCTGTTGTATGTCAGCATTGTAATGCATTGAAGTTTCGGTTGGAAACCCCCGGCTTATGCTGTGCAGGTGGCAAAATTAAATTGCCCGTTTTGGCTCATCCACCAGAGCCTTTGTACTCGCTACTATATGGAAACTCAGCCCAATCAAACAGTTTCCGGAAGCTTGCACAAAAATATAACGGATGCTTTCAAATGACGTCTTTTGGAGCCGAGGTTGTTCAACAATCAGGCTACAATCCAAGTTATAAGGTAATGGCGTCTTTTTATTATCATATTTTTTCAAAATTGCATCCCAACATTCAGATTCAAGGGAAAATTCATCACCGAGCGGGCGCTTTGTTACCACCACAAAACAAAGATCATAAATTCCTTCAGATCTATTTCATTGGTGATTCGGAAGTTGAACTAAATCACCGCTGTGCAATTTTTACTGCAACTAAACGTGAAATTATCGAACAATTGCAAAATCTTCTCTATGAGCATAATGAATTGGTCAGATTGTTCAAAACTGCATTGGATATAATGCATTATGACGAACACAAAATCATTATCAGCGCTGACAAAAGACCCACTGGTAGCCATGCAAGACAATTTAACGCTCCCACTATCAATGAACTACGCAATGTGGTGATTGTTGGCGAGAATGTGGAATAACGCGATATTGTTTTTAACCGTCGGGATAATGGCCAAGTGCAGTCTCAATTTCATTCGTTTTAATCAGTCGAAGTTGCGGTCAGACGAGTACATTCACTTGCGTGACGCCATCGCTACTGAAGGACACGCGGCCAACATCGGTTGTTTGACCAATCTCCCAGCAACTTATGTTGGAAGTCCGCGCCATATGCAAGGGCAAATTTAAAGGAGAGGTAGTTCTTATCCCACGAATTCCTATTATTCCAACATATCTTCCATTCCAATTCAAGACGATTCAGTTCCCAGTTCGATTGGCATTTGCGATGACCATCAATAAATCGCAAGGCCAATCGTTGGAAGTCTGCGGGATAAATCTAGAATTTCACATGGCCAGCTATACGTAGCCTGTTCGCGTGTGGGAAAGCCGTCATCATTATTTATTTTTACACCGGATAACAAAACAAAAAATATTGTTTATCAGATCGCTCTCCACAGATTTCAAGTCAAAAAAATTTGTCAATCCAACGACAGGTTTGTTTAAAAGTCATCACTTCTTTTTGATTCTCAACTAATTTTGAATTCAAATTTTAGCCTAAAATTTTTAGGAGAAGATAGGAATAAGGTCAGCTCTATGAATTTTTATGCGTATCGATTGATGATGTTTCAACAGTACTGTTTCGACATGTACGTCAAAGTAGAAACGGAACGTCTCAATTTAATTTGTTTTAATCAGTCGAAGTTGGGGCGAGATAAAGTTCGCCGGGTCCGCTAGTATAAATATAAATTCTGAAGTGGAATCAGGCATTATTAGCTGAGTTGTGAACTTTTTGTTTACAAATTTACAATTGAGTATGCAAATGTATTAGACGTGTAAAAACTAATATAAATATAAATTCTGAAGTGGATTCAGCCATTATTAGCTGAGTTGTGAACTTTTTGTTTACAAATTTACAATTGAGTATGCAAATGTATTAGCATTGTAAGAACTAATCTATATATATAAAAATGGAGACAAAAAATGTTAGGGATCAAATCACAAGAGAACGGCTGGGCCGATTTGGCTCAATTTTTTTTTCAGTTTTTTGTAATTGCCAGAAGAAGGTAAGCATAAGAAAATTTTGGAAAGTCCTTCCGGAAAGGTCGCTAGCGGCTCAACAGATGGACACACTGTTGTATGTAAAATTCTGAAACACCCTACAAAGATCATAGCTGCGTTGAAATTGTGTATCAATGAACTCGGTAAAAAAATATTTAAACAAAAAAATCGAGCTAACGAAGCATTACCAAAGTGAGCTTAAACAATTGGAAGTAATGCCTGCTGTTAGACGATCAAATCTTGGGCGGCGTTCTCGCAATGCAATAAATAATCAGAATTTCCGTAATAGTCGGACGCAAGAGGAACGTACAGAAATAAATGCATCGATACGTGCCCAAATGGCACAGCTTCGCGCTGCACAAAGACCACCTCAAGCCCGACAAAATAATAGAGGAAGACGAGCCGCAAATGAAAACTTGAATCGCGCTGCATTCGCATACAATCCTGAAACATCCTACAAGGATCTTACGTGCGTTGTTATTGGTTCATTATCTGTTGTATGTCAGCATTGTAATGCATTGAAGTTTCGGTTGGAAACCCCCGGCTTATGCTGTGCAGGTGGCAAAATTAAATTGCCCGTTTTGGCTCATCCACCAGAGCCTTTGTACTCGCTACTATATGGAAACTCAGCCCAATCAAACAGTTTCCGGAAGCTTGCACAAAAATATAACGGATGCTTTCAAATGACGTCTTTTGGAGCCGAGGTTGTTCAACAATCAGGCTACAATCCAAGTTATAAGGTAATCGCGTCTTTTTATTATCATATTTTTTCAAAATTGCATCCCAACATTCAGATTCAAGGGAAAATTCACCACCGAGCGGGCGCTTTGTTACCACCACAAAACAAAGATCATAAATTCCTTCAGATCTATTTCATTGGTGATTCGGAAGTTGAACTAAATCACCGCTGTGCAATTTTTACTGCAACTAAACGTGAAATTATCGAACAATTGCAAAATCTTCTCTATGAGCATAATGAATTGGTCAGATTGTTCAAAACTGCATTGGATATAATGCATTATGACGAACACAAAATCATTATCAGCGCTGACAAAAGACCCACTGGTAGCCATGCAAGACAATTTAACGCTCCCACTATCAATGAACTACGCAATGTGGTGATTGTTGGCGAGAATGTGGAATAACGCGATATTGTTTTTAACCGTCGGGATAATGGCCAAGTGCAGTCTCAATTTCATTCGTTTTAATCAGTCGAAGTTGCGGTCAGACGAGTACATTCACTTGCGTGACGCCATCGCTACTGAAGGACACGCGGCCAACATCGGTTGTTTGACCAATCTCCCAGCAACTTATGTTGGAAGTCCGCGCCATATGCAAGGCAAATTTAAAGGAGAGGTAGTTCTTATCCCACGAATTCCTATTATTCCAACATATCTTCCATTCCAATTCAAGACGATTCAGTTCCCAGTTCGATTGGCATTTGCGATGACCATCAATAAATCGCAAGGCCAATCGTTGGAAGTCTGCGGGATAAATCTAGAATTTCACATGGCCAGCTATACGTAGCCTGTTCGCGTGTGGGAAAGCCGTCATCATTATTTATTTTTACACCGGATAACAAAACAAAAAATATTGTTTATCAGATCGCTCTCCACAGATTTCAAGTCAAAAAAATTTGTCAATCCAACGACAGGTTTGTTTAAAAGTCATCACTTCTTTTTGATTCTCAACTAATTTTGAATTCAAATTTTAGCCTAAAATTTTTAGGAGAAGATAGGAATAAGGTCAGCTCTATGAATTTTTATGCGTATCGATTGATGATGTTTCAACAGTACTGTTTCGACATGTACGTCAAAGTAGAAACGGAACGTCTCAATTTAATTTGTTTTAATCAGTCGAAGTTGGGGCGAGATAAAGTTCGCCGGGTCCGCTAGTATAAATATAAATTCTGAAGTGGAATCAGGCATTATTAGCTGAGTTGTGAACTTTTTGTTTACAAATTTACAATTGAGTATGCAAATGTATTAGACGTGTAAAAACTAATATAAATATAAATTCTGAAGTGGATTCAGGCACTATTAGCTGAGTTGTGAACTTTTTGTTTACAAATTTACAATTGAGTAAGCAAATGTATTAGCATTGTAAGAACTAATCTATATATATAAAAATGGAGAAAAAAAATTTTAGGGATCAAATCACAAGAGAACGGCTGGGCCGATTTGGCTCAATTTTTTTTTCAGTTTTTTGTAATTGCCAGAAGAAGGTAAGCATAAGAAAATTTTGGAAAGTCCTTCCGGAAAGGTCGCTAGCGGCTCAACAGATGGACACACTGTTGTATGTAAAATTCTGAAACACCCTACAAAGATCATAGCTGCGTTGAAATTGTGTATCAATGAACTCGGTAAAAAAATATTTAAACAAAAAAATCGAGCTAACGAAGCATTACCAAAGTGACCTTAAACAATTGGAAGTAATGCCTGCTGTTAGACGATCAAATCTTGGGCGGCTTTCTCGCAATGCAATAAATAATCAGAATTTCCGTAATAGTCGGACGCAAGATACGTCGATACGTGCCCAAATGGCACAGCTTCGCGCTGCACAAAGACCACCTCAAGCCCGACAAAATAATAGAGGAAGACGAGCCGCAAATGAAAACTTGAATCGCGCTGCATTCGCATACAATCCTGAAACATCCTACAAGGATCTTACGTGCGTTGTTATTGGTTCATTATCTGTTGTATGTCAGCATTGTAATGCATTGAAGTTTCGGTTGGAAACCCCCGGCTTATGCTGTGCAGGTGGCAAAATTAAATTTCCCGTTTTGGCTCATCCACCAGAGCCTTTGTACTCGCTACTATATGGAAACTCAGCCCAATCAAACAGTTTCCTGAAGCTTGCACAAAAATATAACGGATGCTTTCAAATGACGTCTTTTGGAGCCGAGGTTGTTCAACAATCAGGCTACAATCCAAGTTATAAGGTAATGGCGTCTTTTTATTATCATATTTTTTCAAAATTGCATCCCAACATTCAGATTCAAGGGCAAATTCACCACCGAGCGGGCGCTTTGTTACCACCACAAAACAAAGATCATAAATTCCTTCAGATCAATTTCATTGGTGATTCGGAAGTTGAACTAAATCACCGCTGTGCAATTTTTACTGCAACTAAACGTGAAATTATTCAACAATTGCAAAACCTTCTCTATGAGCATAATGAATTGGTCAGATTGTTTAAAACCGCATTGGATATAATGCATTATGACGAACATAAAATCATTATCAGCGCTGACAAAAGACCCACTGGTAGCCATGCAAGGCAATTTAACGCTCTCACTATCAATGAACACGCAGTGGTGATTGTTGGCGAGAATGTGGAATAACGCGATATTGTTTTTAACCGTCGGGATAATGGCCAAGTGCAGCGAGTTTATGAGACTCATCGGTCACATCCGATAATGTTCTGTCGTGGAGAAGATGGGTATCACTTCAACATAAAGATGGTCAATCCAACGACAGGTTTGTTTACAAGTCATCACTTCGTTTTGATGCTACAACTAAGTTTGAATTCAAATTCTAGGAGAAGAAACGAATTAGAAGGTCAACTCTATGAATTTTTATGCCTATCGATTGATGATTCGACTAGATGTTGACAATCATCTGTTAAGATACCTCCGTTTGTTTCAACAGTACTGTGACATGTACGTCAAAGTAAAAACGGAACGTCTCAATTTAATTTGCGAGATAAAGTTCGCCGGGTCCTCTAGTATAAATATAAATTCTGAAGTGGATTCAGGCATTATTAGCTGAGTTATGAACTTTTTGTTTACAAATTTACAATTGAGTGTGCAAATGTATTAGCATTGTAAGAACTAATTTAAATATAAATTCTAAAGTGGATATATGCATTATTATCTGAGTTGTGAACTTTTTGTTTACAAATTTACAATTGAGTATGCAAATGTATTAGACGTGTAAAAACTAATCTATTATATAAAAATAAGTCGAGTTTTCTGCGGGGATCAATTAACTCCAGAACGCACGAACCGATTTCCACAGTTTTGCATTCGTTAGAAAGGTCTCGGAATTTGTGATTTTATGCAGTAAAGAAAATTCAGGAAAAATTGCAACAGAAAGCGGGAAAATCATTTTTTCATAAAGCGCCAACACTGACACATAGCATGCCATAATTCTGTACTCAGTTTATTTTATGATAAACCGAAATAGTGTTCCATTTTGAGAAAAATAAATTATTCGTTTCATATCAGAGCACTTGGAAACCAGCATTTGAATTTAGGGTGGTAAGTTGAACTATGTAAATTATGTGGACTTGAGGTTAAATTAACCGCTCTGCATATAGTCCTTGATCAAGACCAGAATTTCCCGGATAGTTCACCAACGCTTTGATCCAAGTATTTCTGATGTAAGTCGACACTACCATCGAATCGCTGCAGAATTACTATCCAATCGGGACCAGCGGTGGGAATATTCTCAGCTATTGCCAGCCTGTCTACGTCCCCGATTTTAACAAATTTAATATTGGGCACTTTCGAATGGTTTACTAATACAAATTGTGCATCTGAGCCTTGGGAATTTGTAGCATTTGAGGCAAGCTTAGTGTCCTCTTCTTCGGACTTAACCTTTCAAGAATAATTGCAACAGAAAAGGTGGTGAGTTGAACTGTGTAAATTATGCGGATTTGAGGTTAAATTAACCGCTCTGCCTATAGTCTTTGATCAAGACCAGAATTCCCCGGATAGTTCACCAACGCTTTGATCCAAGTATTTCTGATGTAAGTCGACACTACCATCGAATCGCTGCAGAATTACAATCCAATCGGGACCAGCGGTTGGAATATTCTCAGCTATTGCCAGCCTGTCTTCGTCCCCGATGCTATATAATTTAATATTGGGCACTTTCGAATAGTTAACTAATACAAATTGTGCATCTGAGCCTTGGGAATTTGTAGCATTTGAGGCAAGCTTAGTGTCCTCTTCTCCTTCCTCATATATTTCAGCGTCTTTTTCAAGAATAATTGCAACAGAAAAGGTGGTGAGTTGAACTGTGTAAATTATGCGGATTTGAGGTTAAATTATCCACTCTGCCTATAGACCCAGATCATATACATAACTCCAGAACGCACCAACCGATTTTCACGGTTTTTCCAAAAAAAAAGTTATTCGTTTTCTAACATTTCAATTGGAAACCAGCATTTGTCTTTAAGCTGGTAAGTTGAACTGTGAAAATTATGTGGATTTGAGGTTAAATTAACCACTTTGCCTATAGTTCAAAATGCCTAGAGCACGACGTTTGAACATCGGTCTCCGCACAAGGCATGCATGCCAGCAACAAGTGTGTTAACAGAACTTAAGCGAGGAGAGACGAAATGTAGTAAGGGAAAATGCCCGATTGAGACAACGCGTGAGCACACGAAGATCTACTGGTGTGCAGCATCTAAGAGGATCCCAACCAACTTGGCAGGCTTCTAACAGCAGCCTTCCTCGACATAGCCATCGACCTCAGGACAAAATTCAAGAATCCTGAGATAGAGTGCTAGAAAAGATTCGTTATTCAAAGGTGTCGCGGGTGAGACCGTGCCCCCGGTGTTGCCCATATCCGTTTTGTCCACTGGAGGGTCTCAACAGTTGTCCTCTCAGAGCCCCCGTTCCCTACCAGGGTGTCAGGCCCGAACTACCGGCCGAAATTGGTAAGGCGGATAATCAGCCTACCTTGAAAAAACCCCTTATGGCAATAGCACCAACGAGACAGTTTCATCTTTCAAAATATATGTTCCTGAGGAATTCTTTGACAAACTATGCTCTGTCCAAAAGTGACCAAAGCATGTGATTGTCAAGGCATTCGAAGCAAAGAAAGAGAAAAAAAAGGACAGTTGGATTTACTCTTCCTAGGCCCGATTTAACCAATGCGCCTTCAACGTCTTCCAATTCCGTCCCAAAAAACTAACAAACTTCCTTGGTATCTCCTATCAGAATGCTAGAGGCTTACGCAGTAAGCTTCCTAAATTGTACTCTAATAGTGTCACATTTGCTTCCCAAGTGTTCTGTTTACAGAAACCTGGTTAAAGATAGATTCTGAGCTCCGAAATTTTTCAAGCTGTGTTCACAGTATACCGGCTAGATCGGACTATCACACATGTTGCTACATTCCTCCATTGTCGGAACTTTCTATTTATTGAAACCAACTTTCCGCTATTCAGTTGGTCTCTAAAAGAATTTCGGATAGGGACTACTGAGTTAGTAGTTCTTGGTGATTTTAACATTCCAGGGGCTATTTGGTGCCTAGATAATTCCATTAACCACAACACATCACAAAAAATGTGGTTTACCAAAGAGCACTTCAACTAAACGGATAATTGGCCGAAGGTGGCGTAACGGAGTTCGCCGGGCTTACTAGTTTAAATATAAAATCTAAGGTGGATATATGCATTATTTTCTGAGCTGTGATCTTTTTGTTTACAAATTTACAATTGAGTATGCAAATGTATTAGCATTGTAAGAACTAATTTAAATATAAATTCTAAAGTGGATACATGCATTATTAGTTGAGATGTGAACTTTTTGTTTACAAATTTACAATTGAGTATGCAAATGTATTAGACGTGTAAAAACTAATATAAATATAATATTCTAAAGTGGATATATGCATTATTATCTGAGCTGTGAACTTTTTGTTTACAAACTTACAATTGAGTATGCAAATGTATTAGCCGTGTAAAAACTAATATAAATTCAAATTCTGAAGTGGATTCAGGCATTATTAGCTGAGTTATGAACTTTTTGTTTTCAAATTTACAATTGAGTATGCAAATGTATTAGCCGTGTAAAAACTAATATAAGTACAAATTCTTCCGTGGATACATGCATTATTAGCGGAGTTGTGAACTTTTTGTTTACAAATTTACAATTGAGTGTGCAAATGTATTAGCATTGTAAGAACTAATTTAAATATAAATTCTAAAGTGGATATATGCATTATTATTAGGGATGTCGGAAATATATCAAAATATCGATATTCTCTTAAAAAAAATATTATCATCGCGATATTTTTTGGGCAAAAATAGGCGATAATGATATTTTTTTGAGATGATATTTCCGATATTTTTATATTTGGTCACTCTTAAGCCAAACATGAAAAAAGAGACGCGTTTGATTATGAGTGCGGCAAAAGAATTTTATTCTGATTTCAATGGAATTACAGCGAAATGCACATTGTGCTTAAAGATAATTAAAAGTAGTGGGAATTCTTCCAACTTACTTTCCCACCTGAAAAACAAGCACCAAGATACTCTTTTAAAATGCTCAAAATGCAATGTGCTGGGATGTACATACATATGTATGTACATAAATTTCTGTGTGTGTGCGTTCTTTTCCGCGAAATTTACCGGTGTATGTCGTTTTACACATGTATGTATGCAAGTTTGTGCGTGTTTTCCAGAATTTTTTAAATCAAAATGCGCAGGCATATGGACATACATACATACATACATACAGCGTGTGCGTTTTTTCCGCGAAATTTACCGGTGTATGTCGTTTTACACATGTATGTATGCAAGTTTGTGCGTGTTTTCCAGAATTTTTTAAATCAAAATGCGCAGGCATATGGACATACATACATACATACATACAGCGTGTGCGTTTTTTCCGCGAAATTTACCGGTGTATGTCGTTTTACACATGTATGTATGCAAGTTTGTGCGTGTTTTCCAGAATTTTTAAAATCAAAATGCGCAGGCATATGGACATACATACATACATACATACAGCGTGTGCGTTTTTTTCCGCGAAATTTACCGGTGTATGTCGTTTTACACATGTATGTATGCAAGTTTGTGCGTGTTTTCCAGATCTTTTAAAATCAAAATGCGCACGCATATAGACATGTCTATACACGCACAAACTTGCATACATACATGTGTAAACAGACATATGTATAATGTAAATTTTCGCGGGAAAGAATGCACACACACACAGAAATTTATGTACATCCTAGCTTATACATACATTAGTGACAACGTAATTTTTGTTATGACAGACCAGCATGTAACCGAACGAGTTTTTCTTAAATCATTAAAAACTGATTTTTGTTAAATAAAACCACTTATTGGTCTATACCATATCCTTCAAAATGTTGTTATTATTTTTCTATACCAAGGATCGTAAATAAGAGTTGCTTGAGAGCGGGTATAATATTTGCATTTTAAGTTCGACGATTTTTATTCACAATTTAAATTCAAAACAGTCTATTATGTCTCAAATGGCCCTTATTTGATGTTAATGATTGATGAAATCAAATATAACGATTTTTAGGCTCAAAATCTACCCAAATTTTCAGAAACAGGAAATCTTTATCCAAGTTTTGCTAAAAATTAAAAAATATCAAAAAAAATCAATGTATCGATATTTTTTTATGATATTTTCAAATATCATCGAGTGATATTTTTTTAACAGCAAATATCATCAATACGATATTTTTTTAAAAAACAACAACCCTAATTATTATCTGAGTTGTGAACTTTTTGTCTATAAATTTACAATTGCAAATGTATTAGACGTGTAAAAACTAATATAAATTCAAATTCTGAAGTGGATTCAGGCATTATTAGCTGAGTTGTGAACTTTTTGTTTTCAAATTTACAATTGAGTATGCAAATGTATTAGCCGTGTAAAAACTATTATAAATACACATTCTTAAGTGGATACAGACATTATTAGCTGAGTTATGAACTTTTTGTTTACAATTTACAATTGAGTATGCAAATGTATAAGCCGTGTAAAAACTAATAAAATGTAAAAATTCTGCCGTGGATACATGCATTATTAGCTGAGTTGTGAACTTTTTGTTTACAAATTTACAATAGAGTATGCAAATGTATTAGCCTTCTAAAAACTAATAAAATGTAAAAATTGTGCCGTGGATACATGCATTATAAGCGGAGTTGTGAACTTTTTGTTTACAAATTTACAATTGAGTATGCAAATGTATTAGCATTGTAAGAACTAATTTAAATATAAATTCTAAAGTGGATATATACATTATTATCTGAAATGTGAACTTTTAGTTTACAAATTTACAATTGAGTATGCAAATGTATTAGACGTGTAAAAACTAATATAAATATAAATTCTAAAGTGGATATATGCATTATTATCTGAGTTATGAACTTTTTGTTTAGAAATTTACAATTGAGTATGCAAATGTATTAGCCGTGTAAAAACTATTATAAATACTAATTCTGAAGTGGATACATGCATTATTAGCGGTGTTGTGAACTTTTTGTTTACAAATTTACAATTGAGTGTGCAAATGTATTAGCATTGTAAGAACTAATTTAAATATAAATTCTAAAGTGGATCTTTATTATGGATTATTATCTGAGTTGTGAACTTTTTATACCCTTGCAGGGTATTATAATTTCAGTCAGAAGTTTGCAACGCAGTGAAGGAGACGTTTCCGACCCTATAAAGTATATATATTCTTGATCAGCATCAACAGCCGAGTCGATCTAGCCATGTTCGTCTGTCCGTCTGTCCGTCTGTCCGTCTGTCTGTTTCTAGGCAAACTAGTCCCTCAGTTTTAAAGCTATCTGAATGAAACTTTGCATATAGACTTCTATATAATCTCACTGCTATATATGTCAGAACGGGCCGGATCGGACGACTATATCATATAGCTGCCATACAAATGTTCGATACATTTTTAGAAAAATATTTATAACTTTGCTGTTTTTAAACATTTTTGCATAATTTTTGAGATATGGTCATTTTATATTATTTCAGAATTTTGGTAAAAATTTTATGAAAATCGGACGACTATATGATATAGCTGCCATAGGAACGATCGGGAAATTAATAGAAATAAAATTATAGCTTCGTTGTTTTTCAACGCATTTTTATCTACTCTGAGATATAAGTTTTTTTTATTATTCTAGAATTTTTGTATAAATTTCATAAAAATCGGACAACTATATGTAATAGCTGCCATAGTAGCGATCGGTAAATGTATAAAATACCATATATAAAGCTGGGAATGTAAAACTATAACTGTCAAACTGTAAACATAATAAGTATAGGTAAAATGTAATAAAACTCTGTTTCGTGAGTGTTTTCAGCATTTAAATCTATAATATAAACATCAAAACCAATCTGCAAGGGTATAAAAACTTCGGCGTGCCGAAGTTAGCTTCCTTTCTTGTTGTTTATAAATTTACAATTAAGTATGCAAATGTATTAGACGTGTAAAAACTAATATAAATTTAAATTCTGAAGTGGATTCAGGCATTATTAGCTGAGTTGTGAACTTTTTGTTTTCAAATTTACAATTGAGTATGCAAATGTATTAGCCGTGTAAGAACTAATTTAAATATAAAATCTGCCGTGGATACATGCATTATTAGCTGAGATGTGAACTTTTTGTTTACAAATTTACAATTGAGTATGCAAATGTATCAGCCGCGTAAAAACAATTATAAATACACATTCTTAAGTGGATACAGACATTATTAGCTGAGTTATGAACTTTTTGTTTACAATTTACAATTGAGTATGCAAATGTATAAGCCGTGTAAAAACTAATATAAGTACAAATTCTGCCGTGGATACATGCATTATTAGCTGAGTTGTGAACTTTTTGTTTACAAATTTACAATAGAGTATGCAAATGTATTAGCCTTCTAAAAACTAATAAAATGTATAAATTCTGCCGTGGATACATGCATTATAAGCGGAGTTGTGAACTTTTTGTTTACAAATTTACAATTGAGTATGCAAATGTATTAGCATTGTAAGAACTAATTTAAATATAAATTCTAAAGTGGATATATGCATTATTATCTGAAATGTAAACTTTTTGTTTACAAATTTACAATTGAGTATGCAAATGTATTAGACGTGTAAAAACTAATATAAATATAAATTCTAAAGTGGATATATGCATTATTATCTGAGTTGTGAACTTTTTGTTTAGAAATTTACAATTGAGTATGCAAATGTATTGGCCGTGTAAAAACTAATATAAATTCAAATTCTGAAGTGGATTCAGGCATTATTAGCTGAGTTGTGAACTTTTTGTTTTCAAATTTACAATTGAGTATGCAAATGTATTAGCATTGTAAGAACTAATTTAAATATAAAATCTGCCGTGGATACATGCATTATTAGCTGAGTTGTGAACTTTTTGTTTACAAATTTACAATTGAGTATGCAAATGTATTAGCATTGTAAGAACTAATCTATATATATAAAAATGGAGACAAAAAATGTTAGCGATCAAATCACAAGAGAACGGCTGGGCCGATTTGGCTCAATTTTTTTTCAGTTTTTTGTAATTGCCAGAAGAAGGTTATAGCATAAGAAAATTTTGGGAAGTCCTTCCGGAAAGGTCGCTAGCGGCTCAACAGATGGACACACTGTTGTATGTAAAATTCTGAAACACCCTACAAAGATCATAGCTGCGTTGAAATTGTGTATCAATGAACTCGGTAAAAAAATATTTAAACAAAAAAATCGAGCTAACGAAGCAATACCAAAGTGAGCTTAAACAATTGGAAGTAATGCCTGCTGTTAGACGATCAAATCTTGGGCGGCGTTCACGCAATGCAATAAATAATCAGAATTTCCGTAATAGTCGGACGCAAGAGGAACGTACAGAAATAAATGCATCGATACGTGCCCAAATGGCACAGCTTCGCGCTGCACAAAGACCACCTCAAGCCCGACAAAATAATAGAGGAAGACGAGCCGCAAATGAAAACTTGAATCGCGCTGCATTTGCATACAATCCTGAAACATCCTACAAGGATCTTACGTGCGTTGTTATTGGTTCATTATCTGTTGTATGTCAGCATTGTAATGCATTGAAGTTTCAGTTGGAAACCCCCGGCTTATGCTGTGCAGGTGGCAAAATTAAATTGCCCGTTTTGGCTCATCCACCAGGGCCATTGTATTCGCTACTATATAGAAATTCAGCCCAATCAAACAGTTTCCTAAAGCTTGCACAAAAATATAACGGATGCTTTCCAATTACGTCATTTGGAGTCGAGGTTTTTCATCAATCAGGCTACAATCCAAGTTATAAGGTAATGGCGTCTCTTTAGTATCAAAATTAACAACTCACATTTTTTCGAAATTGCATTCCAACATTCAGATTCATGGGCAAATTCACCACCGAGCGGGCGCTTTGTTATCACCATAAAACAAAGATCTTAAATTCCTTCAGATCTATTTCATTGGTGTTTTGGCAGTTGAACTAAATCACCGCTGTGCAATTTTTACTGCAACTAAACGTGAAATTATTCAACAATTGCAAAACCTTCTCCATGAGCATAATGAATTGGTCAGATTGTTTAAAACCGCATTGGATATAAAGCATTATGACGAACATAAAATCATTATCAGCGCTGACAAAAGACCCACTGGTAGCCATGCAAGACAATTTAATGCTCGCACTATCAATGAAGTCGCAGTGGTGATTGTTGGCGAGAAATTTGAATCACGCGATATTGTTCTTAAGCGTCGGGATAATGGCCAATTGCAGCGAGTTTATGAGACTCATCGGTCTTATGATGCTCTTCAATACCCGTTGATGTTCTGTCGTGGAGAAGATGGGTATCACTTCAACATAAAGATGGTCAATCCAACGACAGGTTTGTTTAAAAGTCATCACGTCTTTTTAATTATACAACTGAGTTTGAATTCAAATTTTAGGAGAAGAAACGAATAAGAAGGTTAGCTGTATGAATTTTTATGCGTATCGATTGATGATTCGACTTGATGTTGACAATCATCTGTTAAGATACCGCCGTTTGTTTCAACAGACATGTACGTCAAAGTAGAAACGGAACGTCTCAATTTCATTCGTTTTAATCAGTCGAAGTTGCGCTCAGACGAGTACATCCACTTGCGTGACGCCATCGCTACTGAAGGACACGCGGCCAACATCGGTTTTTTGACCATTCTCCCAGCTACTTATGTTGGAAGCCCGCGCCATATGCATGAGTATGCTCAAGATGCGATGACGTATGTCCGGAATTACGGACGCCCGGATTTATTCATCACCTTCACATGCAATCCGAAATGGCCCGAAATTACCAATTTGTTGCTTTCAGGACAAACATCCAGCGATCGACCTGACATCACTGCACGAGTATTCAAGCAAAAGATCACAGTACTTATGGATTACATTGTTAAGCAGAAGGTTTTTGGCGCAGTTCGTTGTTGGATGTACTCGGTTGAGTGGCAAAAGCGTGGCTTACCACATGCGCACATTCTGCTCTGGATGTTCGACAAGATCCGACCAGATCATATTGATTCGATTATTTCAGCCGAAATACCAGATAAGCAAACTGATCCCGAGCTGCATTCCATTGTGACAACGAGCATGATCCATGGCCCTTGCGGAGTCCACAACCCAGAGTCAGTATGCATGAAAAACGGAAACTGCACAAAACGATTTCCCCGTCCGTTGACGGCTGAAACAATCAGTGGAAACGATGGATATCCATTGTATAGGCGTCGTTCTCCAGATGATAACGGCAAATGTGTGACGCTTGTACGCGCACAATATATCTTAATAGTAGGAAATATAACAAAATAGGAGCAATTAGCGACATAAGGAAATGGATCGGCAACATTATGGAGATAATTTGAATTGAATGCGCGCGCGCGCCACCGATCGTGAAGGAGGGTCACACTGGACCGAACGGAGGCTGGCCACACTAGTCGGGGAAAATCCCGCACAGGACTCTGGCCACACCGAAGCCTCGCCAGGGCCTATATAAAGCGGACCACGGCTCTGAAGAAATCACTTAGCAGCCGACTGCGATCGGGTCGAGTTTACCTCCCCAGTAGTTAGCAGCGAAGTCACTTTTTGGGAACTTTGGTTCCTATTTATAAATCGTAGTTAGGATCTCTGCCGACTTTCGAGTCCAAAACCCTGCCGACTTTCGAGTCCAATTCTCCCTGCTGACTTGCGAGTCCAAAATACTGCCGACTTTCGAGTCCAAGTCTCTCTGCTGACTTGCGAGTCCGAAACACTGCCGACTTTCGAGTCCGACCTTCTCTGAGCTGACTTTCGAGTCCACCAAACGCCTTCGAGCTGACTTTCGAGTCCTAATCTGCAGACTTTCGAGTCCGAACTTCTCTGAGCTGACTTTCGAGTCCAACAAACGGCGCTGAGCTGATTGTCGAGTCCGACAACTACTGGGTTCGGTTGACTTTCGAGTCCGAACGCATTCTCTCGTGGTTGACTTTCGAGTCCGAACGCATTCGCTATTGGGTGGCTTTAAAGGCCCATACCCTGGCGGGACTATCGGCATTCCCCTATCGGACAGCCGCACTCGGGACGAGAAGGATGAATCGGAACTACGGCGTACGCCAGAATCGAGATCCGGCATGATATTATTGAGAATTGTAATTTTTAAGTAAAAAAACATTAAGATACATTTACGGCATAAACCTCTAGCGTTCTACTCTGGGACTGGGTCGGAATCTCTTACAGCAACCACGCCTGAACCAAATAAATATATCTGCACAGACCCTGGACGTCCCGCTGACTACCCGTGGACGACAGGACGTTACAAATGGATCGAATTAATGGTGAAACGTAACGAAACAAACGTAACAGTAATCGTGGATAACCGCTGGATCGTTCCATATTGCCCGCTTTTGTCGAAAACGTTCTCAACGCATTGCAATGTTGAGTACTGCAACTCTATCAAATCCATCAAATACGTTTGCAAATATGTGAACAAAGGGAGCGACATGGCGGTGTTTGGCATTGCTGATCCGAATGCAAACGACGAGGTGACGAAATTTCAACTTGGACGCTACGTTAGTTGTAACGAGGCCATTTGGCGGCTATTTTCATTTCCGATTCATGAACGTTACCCGACTGTCGTGCACTTATCTGTTCACTTGGAGAACGGCCAGCGTGTCTACTTTACGGACACGAACGCAGCGCAAAGAGCAGAACGGCCACCAGCGACAACGATTGATGATTCGACTTGATGTTGACAATCATCTGTTAAGATACCGCCGTTTGTTTCAACAGTACTGTGTCGACATGTACGTCAAAGTAGAAACGGAACGTTTCAATTTAATTTGTTTTAATCAGTCGAAGTTGGGGCGAGATAAAGTTCGCCGGGTCCGCTAGTTTAAATATAAAATCTGCCGTGGATACATGCATTATTAGCTGAGATGTGAACTTTTTGTTTACAAATTTACAATTGAGTATGCAAATGTATTAGACGTGTAAAAACTAATATAAATATAAATTCTGAAGTGGATTCAGGCATTATTAGCTGAGTTATGAACTTTTTGTTTACAAATTTACAATTGAGTGTGCAAATGTATTAGCATTGTAAGAACTAATTTAAATATAAATTCTAAGGTGGATACATGCATTATTAGTTGAGATGTGAACTTTTTGTTTACAAATTTAAAATTGAGTATGCAAATTTATTAGCCGTGTAAAAACTAATATAAATACAAATTCTGAAGTGGATTCAGGCATTATTAGCTGAGTTGTGAACTTGTTGTTTTCAAATTTACAATTGAGTATGCAAATGTATTAGCCGTGTAAAAACTATTATAAATACAAATTCTGAAGTGGATAAAGACATTATTAGCTGAGTATGCAAATGTATTAGACGTGTAAAAACTAATATAAATATAAATTCTGAAGTGGATTCAGGCATTATTAGCTGAGTTGTGAACTTTTTGTTTACAAATTTACAATTGAGTATGCAAATGTATTAGCATTGTAAGAACTAATTTAAATATAAAATCTGCCGTGGATACATGCATTATTAGCTGAGATGTGAACTTTTTGTTTACAAATTTAGAATTGAGTATGCAAATGTATTAGCCGTGTAAAAACTATTATAAATACACATTCTAAAGTGGATACAGACATTATTAGCTGAGTTATGAACTTTTTGTTTACAATTTACAATTGAGTATGCAAATGTATTAGCATTGTAAGAACTAATTTAAATATAAAATCTGCCGTGGATACATGCATTATTAGCTGAGATGTGAACTTTTTGTTTACAAATTTAGAATTGAGTATGCAAATGTATTAGCCGTGTAAAAACTATTATAAATACACATTCTAAAGTGGATACAGACATTATTAGCTGAGTTATGAACTTTTTGTTTACAATTTACAATTGAGTATGCAAATTTATAAGCCGTGTAAAAAATAATATAAGTACCAATTCTGCCGTGGATACATGCATTATTAGCTGAGTTGTGAACTTTTTGTTTACAAATTTACAATTGAGTATGCAAATGTATTAGCATTGTAAGAACTAATTTAAATATAAAATCTGCCGTAGATACATGCATTATTAGCTGAGTATGCAAATGTATTAGACGTGTAAAAACTAATATAAATATAAATTCTGAAGTGGATTCAGGCATTATTAGCTGAGTTGTGAACTTTTTGTTTACAAATTTACAATTGAGTATGCAAATATATTAGCATTGTAAGAACTAATTTAAATATAAAATCTGCCGTGGATACATGCATTATTAGCTGAGATGTGAACTTTTTGTTTACAAATTTAGAATTGAGTATGCAAATGTATGTGGGATCCGGTAGTGTTGATGGAGTGGCCAGAGTCACAAGGAGCGGTCTCACCTACTAGTTTCTGGCTCCCTTCTTTTAAATACTAGAACGAACACTCGAATGCAGTGTTAAGCTCTGGCAACTCTTCGTTCAGCAGTCGCCGCCAGAATCTCGCTTTGATCGCACACGTTTCGGATAAGCACAAATGTATAATAAATTAAGTTACAAGTTAAAAGTTGATGGAAATAAACTATATCCTAATTTCAAGTCGGTGTTACAACTTTATTTAAAAAGAGGACACTGCAATTTTGGGGGCTCAACCGGGATATTGCCCACCATTCGACAACTTGGACCTTAAATCGCATATTTCACACACGGAAAATATGTATAACTAACAAAATATTGTGCGGTGCGAAAGTTGATGAAATTGCAAGTTTAAAAACTGGTCAAGAGTTTTGGAAAGGAACGAAAAGAGGAAAAAGAGACAGCGAAAGAAGCAGAAAAGTATTTCATCAGAAGCAGAAAAGAATTTCATCAGAAGGCGAAAGACACACACACATGGGCGAGTAAGACAGAAACAGCAAGCGGCAAAGACAGAAAAGCGTGGCGGTGACCAACGAATGGAGATTCAACGGATGAGGCTGGTAAAGAGCGAGAATTGAGAAGCAGCGGATCAGGCTGGAAACAAGGAGATCGAACAAGACATTGGAGCTGGTGGCGTTAGCGGTTCGTGCGGGCAAGAACGTGTTGGCCAGGATTGGAACACGGAATTGGAGGCAGACGTGGACGGCCAGGCGATTCTAATTGAGTTTAACATCGGAGAGGCAGCGGTACAGTTGCGGAGCAGCAGCGTAGCAGGCTGGGAATTAAAGGAAGCAGCGGATCAGGCTGGAGAAAGAGCAGACGGACAAGAGCAAACAAGACATTGGAGCTGGTGGCGTTAGCAGTTCGTGCGGGCAAGAACGTGTTGGCCAGGATTGGAACACGGAATTGGAGGCAGACGTGGACGGCCAGGCGATTCTAATTGAGTTTAACATCGGAGAGGCAGCGGTACAGTTGCGGAGCAGCAACGTAGCAGGCTGGGAAGTAAACGAAGCAGCGGATCAGGCTGGAGGAAGAGCAGACGGACAAGAGCAAACAAGACATTGGAGCTGGTGGCGTTAGCGGTTCGTGCAAGCAAGAGCGTGTTTGCCAGGGCAAGAACACGAAGAGCAAGAGCAGATCAAGCTTAACATCTGGAGGTGGACAAGCAGCGGAGCAGACGTGAAGGTGCAGACGGGAGCAGCAGAGCATCGTCAGTGCGTGCAAGCATAACCTTGTTGGCCAGAGCTAAGGCACGTGGTTTTGCAAGCAGGCAAAGCAAATCCCAATTGGAGGCATAGCAGAGGTTGCTGTGCGCAGAAGACGAAGAGGAGAGCGGTGAACACGAAAAGAAGAAAGACAGCAAGAGACGCAGCCCGAAAGAGGGTTGCCACAGGTTTTTTTTGTACAGTCTGATGCATTAGTGTAAAGACAGAGCTATTGTTACAATTTGAGCAAAAGAAATTAGAGTTAAGACACTTTGTCATCATATTAATTGTAATTTTCTGCAGGATACATTGGAAAAATGGAGAGAAGCGATATCTTGGCATTGCGAGTGGAAGAATTGAGACGGAAGTTGTCAGAGCTGCAGTTGAACACAACAGGATTGAAAGCTGAACTACAACAACGATTGCTAACTCATTATGGGTTGATAGATGAGGGTGAGTCAGAGAATGAGGGTGAGGCCGCTGAGTTTAGGTCAACATCCTCCACACCGACTAATAACCGCAACAGGGCAGTTAGACAACATGGCCAAGAAGCGCAGGGACAGACTAGATCATGGTTTACTTTGAAAGACGTCGAAGGAAGCGTTTCTCAGTTTTCAGGCGTAGGTGTTCCCAATATAGATCTGTGGATTGAAGAGCTAGAAGATTGTGCAGCTACTGTAGAGTGGAGTTCACTGCAGCAGTTTGTTTATGCAAAACAGTTACTGAGTGGAGCAGCAAAAATGTTTGTACGTAGCTAGAGAGATATTAATGACTGGGAAAGTTTGAAGTCAGCGTTATTGCAAGAGTTTGGAGTGCAGATATCTACAGCAGAGATTCATCGCAGGTTGGGAAAACGTCGACAGCATAAGGGAGAATCTTTGCAGGAGTATCTCTATGCCTTAATGGAGATAGCTAAACCTATCCGTTTGGAGGATGAAAGTCTGATTGAGTACTTCGTAGAAGGAATTCCAGATGCACGGTCAAATAAATCGATGTTGTACCAGGCTAGAAATTTAAAAGACTTGAAGTGGCAGATTGAAGCATACCAAAAAGCAAGAAGCGCATATAAGTCAGATAACAAGTACGCTTCTCAGGGCGGTAAGGCAGGGACCGAATTCAATAAAGAAAAGACAACAGATTCTGTGAGGAAATGTTTCAGGTGTGGAGATCCGTCACATATGAAAAGAGATTGTCCAGTGCAGGAGAAATGTTTCAAATGTAATCGGCCAGGACACCGAGCAGCGCAGAGTAGAGGCTCAAGTCAAAACTGAGGAGAGAACCAATGTGGTTCAGGCAGAGAAAGTTATCCCAAAGCAAGCTCGTGAACCAGTTGCTTGCGGTCTTGAGCTGAAATCGGTTTTTTGCTCGAATGTTGAATTCAAAGGACTTATCGATACAGGAGCGGAGCTTTGCCTAATGCGTAGGCGTGTATTTTTAAAACTTGCGGTAGGCGTAGGCAGTTTGATGGGCAGGCAAAGAGTTTTGACAGGAATTGGAGAAAGTCAGGTGCTGACTTTCGGCAGCTTCAAAGCGCCAGTCAGTATCGACGGCATTGAAATGTGGATTGAATTCCACATAATCCCAGACGAAGATATGAAGTTCGATGCTATTTTAGGGACAACAATCTTGGAGAACGTCGACATGATGGTCACAAAGAAAGGAACTGTGTTTTCGAAAAGAGTGCAGTGCATCCAACAAGACCAAGCGCAGATAACAGAGAGTTCCTGCATGCAATTAATGAATGAATTTGGTAGCCTTTGCATGTTAAGCACAGAAGATCGAGAGTTAGGGTTGGAATTGGATCATGTAACTGAAGGTGTCGCTGCAGAAGTAGGGTTGTTGGTGAAGAATTATAATCCGAAGAGAAATCATAGTTCGCCAGTGGAGATGAAGATTTTGTTGACAGATGAATTGCCAGTATGTCAACATCCAAGGCGTTTGGCCTATTGCGATCAAAAGGTAGTCGATGCTCAGGTCGAAGAATGGCTTAAGGAAGGTATAATTAAACCAAGTACGTCAGAGTTTGCTTCGCCAGTTGTTTTAGTTGACAAGAAGAATGGTAAGAAGCGTTTGTGCTGCGACTACCGCAAATTGAACGAAAAGATAGTCAGAGATAACTTTCCAACAGCACATATGGATTGCGTTATTGAAAAACTGCAAGGTGGAGAGATTTTCACAACACTGGATTTGACCAATGGATTCTTTCATGTTCATGTGTCACCAGAATCTCAGAAGTACACTTCGTTTGTTACCATGAGTGGGCAGTATGAGTTCATGTTTGTACCTTTCGGTATCACAAATTCTCCAGCAGTGTTTACCAGGTTCATAATGGCTGTCCTAAGGGATTTGATAAAAAACGACGATGCAGTAGTGTACATGGATGATGTCATCATTGCCAGCAAGAATGTTGAACAGGGCGTGCAGAAGTTAGGGCGAGTTTTGAAAGTGGCAGAAGAAAACGGTTTGCGTATAAATTGGAGCAAGTGTCAGTTATTGAAGAAGAGAGTACATTTCCTTGGATACATTGTAGAAAACGGTACAATCAAACCAGGTGAGGAGAAAACTAGAGCGGTTGCTGATTTTCCTACTCCTCGTGATAAGAAGGGAATACAACGATTTTTAGGTTTGACGTCGTATTTTCGAAGGTTCGTAGAAAACTACGCAGGTATTGCAAAGCCGTTGTCTGATTTGTTGCGTAAGGATGCAAAGTTTGAGTTTAAAGAAGTGCAGATAGAAGCTTTTGGAAAATTAAAGGCTGCGTTAATCAGTGGGCCCGTTCTGAGACTGTATGACCCTACATTTGAAACGGAAATTCATACCGACGCTTCAAAATTCGGATTTGGAGCCGTATTACTTCAGAGAGGCAGAGAAGATGGTTTGTGGCACCCAATTTTCTACATGAGTCGGAAGACCAAAC
This sequence comes from Drosophila kikkawai, assembly GCF_030179895.1. Lineage (NCBI taxonomy): Eukaryota > Metazoa > Arthropoda > Insecta > Diptera > Drosophilidae > Drosophila > Drosophila kikkawai. The sequence goes on along the minus strand of NW_027222462.1, from coordinate 385,045 downwards.
CTTGCGAAGAGAAATATCATTCGTATGAACTTGAAGTTCTTGCAGTTATCGGAGCTTTGATAAAGTGGCGGGTCTACGTTCTTGGCAAAAGATTCAAAATAGTGACAGACTGCAATGCTTTTGCCATGACTATGAAAAAGAAAGAGGTTCCGCTTAGAGTTTCGCGTTGGGCGATGTACTTGCAAGATTTTGACTATGAAATTGAACATAGGTCAGGTAGCAAGATGAGACACGTGGATGCGTTGAGCCGGGTGTATTGTTTTGTTGTGACGGATAGCTTGATACATCGCTTAAGAGAAGCACAGCAAACGGATGATTGGACTAGGGCAGTGAAGAGTGTTGTTGAGACAAAAGGGTATGAAGATTTCTATATATCCAACGGAATTTTATTCAAGGATCAGAATAAGGAGTTGCTAGTAGTGCCATCGCTTATGGAAGACGAGATCATTCGAAATGCGCACAAGCAAGGTCACTTTTCTTCAAAAAAGACTCAGGAGTTGGTCGAAAAGTCGTATTACATTCAGAAGGCTAAAGAGAAGATAGCACGAATCGTTGAGAGCTGCGTCGAGTGTATTTTAGTGAATGCCAAAGCTGGTAGGCAAGAAGGGTTCCTTACACCAATCGACAAAGGTGACAAGCCGTTGGTTACGTACCATATAGACCATGTTGGCCCGATGGAGTTGACCAAAAAGCGCTATAATCACATTCTCGTAATAGTGAATGCCTTTTCTAAGTACGTATGGTTATATCCTACACGAAGTACTGGGGTTGAAGAAGTTTTGAGTTGCTTGGAGCGTCAGTCAGTCATTTTTGGTAACCCATACAGGATTGTATCGGATCGAGGAGCTGCTTTCACTTCACACTTGTTCAAGGAGTATTGCGAAAGGGAGAAGATACAGCACTTGCTAATTGCGACAGGAGTTCCCAGAGGTAATGGACAGGTAGAGCGTATGCACAAGATAGTGGTTCCAATGTTATCTAAACTGAGTGAGGAGAGTCCAGGATGCTGGTATAAGCAGGTTGGCAAGGTACAACAGACGATTAATAACACTGAGCCCAGGAGTACAAAAGTGTCTCCGTTTAAAATTCTAACAGGACTCGATATGCGTATTTCCAGTAACTTAGAGTTAATGGAGGTGATGCAGGAATGTTTAATATCTGAGCTAAACGATGAAAGAGAGAAGTTGCGTATAAAAGCAAGACAGAATATTCAGGATATTCAAACAGAAAACAAAAAGGCGTTTGACTCTAAAAGAAAGGTAGAAAGCCAGTACGCAGTAAATGACTTAGTAGCTATTAAACGCACCCAGTATGGAACAGGCTTAAAGTTGAAAGGAAAGTACTTAGGTCCCTATAAGGTAGTTAAGATTAACAATCATGGGCGTTATGAAGTTGAAAGAGTCGGAGAAGGAGAAGGGCCATATAGAACCAAGACAGTTGCAGAGTACATGAAACCATTCGGGTCGAATCAAACGTCAGGAAGGCCGAATGTGGGATCCGGTAGTGTTGATGGAGTGGCCAGAGTCACAAGGAGCGGTCTCACCTACTAGTTTCTGGCTCCCTTCTTTAAAATACTAGAACGAACACTCGAATGCAGTGTTAAGCTCTGGCAACTCTTCGTTCAGCAGTCGCCGCCAGAATCTCGCTTTGATCGCACACGTTTCGGATAAGCACAAATGTATAATAAATTAAGTTACAAGTTAAAAGTTGATGGAAATAAACTATATCCTAATTTCATTTAAAAAGAGGACACTGCATGTATTAGCCGTGTAAAAACTATTATAAATACACATTCTAAAGTGGATACAGACATTATTAGCTGAGTTATGAACTTTTTGTTTACAATTTACAATTGAGTATGCAAATTTATAAGACGTGTAAAAACTAATATAAGTACCAATTCTGCCGTGGATACATGAATTATTAGCTGAGTTGTGAACTTTTTGTTTACAAATTTACAATTGAGTATGCAAATGTATTAGCATTGTAAGAACTAATTTTGTTTAGGAGTGGGGTGGCTGGTAAATCCTCCGCAAAAGGATCAATAAAAGTTTATCCCACGAAGTAGAAAAACGTAGAAAAAAGAGTCCAGAAATTCGGGGGTCGAAAAATGACGTTGGCATGGAGCGCCCTTTGCATGCATTTATTGACATTCGTATTGGAACTGAAACTTGAGCTTAGCCTAAGGCCCGCTGTCGACCGAGAAGCCCAGCTTAACGGCGCGAGAGCGGGAGAGCGGGAGAACCGGGAATTGGAGCGGCGCAGCCGTCCCTAGAAGCGAGCGACGATCGGGAACACGGGAGCGTGCGATCGGGAATACCGAGGAGCGGAGAGCGGGCGAGCGTTGCTAAGCTGGAAGCGCTTGAGCTTTTGGACGCTCGGTGGGCAGAGGGGAAGCAGGGGCCTCCTGGCGTAAACATTCTCCCCCCTTTCAAATCACTCGGGTTGCAATAAACCCGTACAGGACGATGGTATGGAGGGGCGTCAGAGCGCTGCGTAGATCGTTGATCCTGGAGCGACGAGTAGCGATGAAGGACGGATGAGTGCCAACGAGAGGCGGCTGATTGCCATGGAGAGGCGGGAGCTTGTCGCAAGGAGCTTGCGGAACAAGGTGGAGGCGTCGAATGCCGTGACCAGGACGCATCACTGTGCGCTAGAAGACGTCGAACTGTCCGTAGCGGACGAACGTTGGCAGACTCGGCAATGGTAGGACTAAGAACCTCGAGTACGTCTGGCTTCCAGAGCGATCGCGGTGTGTGGAAGTGAAGCCCTCGTAAGTGACCTGGATGAAAAGGGATGACATGGAGATGAGTAATGGTCAATAATGTGCGAACTAGAAGTATGGGGGTGACCGACGCTGCGAGCGGAGTGGATGCTCTGGACGGTCATGCGGATGCAGGAGAGTGTGGTGGTGCTGATTGCACGTCTTGCATCGGTCACCGCTGCGGCAGATTCCCTCGGAATGTTCGTGGGCCAAACAGTTAGAACAATAGCGGTGGTCGAGAACCGCACGGAGCCTCTTCTCAGCGCAGAGTTTCAGGAACTGTTGGCATTTCCGGAGCGGGTGGAATCCGCTGCAGACTCGGCAACGGTAGGACTGCGTTCCTCGGGTACGTCTGCTCTCCAGGCCAGCAGCACTGCGAGCGGCAAGGAATTTTTCCGGTGAACTTTTTGACGAAACGGAAATTCGTGTCGAGAAGACAGACACGCCGCCTGTAGCGGTTGTAGACACTGGGCCTGTGAGAACCCATCCGAAGATCGTCTCTTGGGCCAGGAGAGAGCCGAAGATGTTATTTTTGGAGCCGCCCAGAAGCACAGACGGAAGTATGTCAGCTCCAATTAGGACGTCGATATCAGAACTCTCGAAGAACGCTGGATCCGCTAAGGGGAGATCAGGAAGCTGCTTTAGGAAATCTCTCAGAACTGGATATGAGGGAAGTTTTCCAGCGAGTTGAGGAAGAACATAAGCTGTCGTTTGTAACTGCAGCCCGGGTCTGGAGGGAGCGCGAATTGAAAATTTGCAGAGCTTTGTGGCTTGAGCGGCAACTGTATCGTTGAGACCGGAAACTTGGGTCTGCGTTGGCTGGGATGGAAGTTTTACGATATTGAGAAGCCTCTCAGTAATAAAGGTCGCTTCAGAACCTGAATCGATCAGGGCTCGCGCTTGGAAGGTGCGGCCAAGATGGCAGATGTCAATAATCGCCGTACCGAGCAGGACAGCCTTTGATCCTGACGCAAAGCAGACTTGCACATTAGAGTGGTCGTCGGAGGCTGCAGCGCTTCTCACAATGGGTGCGGGTCGTGGACTAGATGGAGCGGAGGGTCTTGAAACGGTAGCCGCAGGGTTGTCGCGGTGCAACAGAGTATGATGCCGGCTGTGGCACGTAAAGCAGGAATGGGCACTAGTACAGTCCCGTTGCTGGTGCCCTCGCGAAAAACAATTCAAGCAGAGTTGCTTTCTTCGGATGAAGTCTGTCCGCTCATTGACATTCATGTCTAGGAAACGCGGACATATACGGATAGGGTGGTTTTCCCTGGAGCAAAGATCGCACCCTCTTGGGGCTGGAGTCTCTCGGGCCTCATACGAGTTGAGCCGGCGCGCAGGGGCGCTTCCAGGGGTCGATCGGGGGGGAAACTGCCCAGAACTGCTAGGCCTGATATCATCGATCGCCTCTAGAGTACGGTGACGCTCGGTCAAAAACGAGTTCAGCTCGTTCCAGGTCGGAATTTCGGCCTTGTTGTGGACGGATTGCTCCCACATGGACAGTGTGGTTTTGGGAAGTTTTGTGGAAACCATGTATACCAGGAGACAATCCCAGGCTTCGACTTGGATGGAGGACATAGATAAGGCTGTTAGGCAACTCAGGATAGTGCCTTGCAGCTCTTTCAGAGCGGCTCCTGACTCTTGGGGGACTGCTGGAAGGTTGAATAGGATCTTCAACTGGCTGTTGACGAGCAACCGCCGATTTTCGAACCGTTCGGTGAGGCTCTGCCATGCGGAGATGAACCCTTCGTTTGTAAGAGGGGCCTTCGACACAATGGCATGTGCATCGCCACTTGTCTTTGACAACAGGTGGAACAGCTTTTCCACCGGTGTGAGACGCGAATTCTGGATATAGATCGCCGTAAAAAGGTCTCGGAACGTTGGCCACCGAATATAGTCCCCAGTGAAGACTTCTGTGTCCACTGGTGGCAGACGACAACCCGTAGAAGGGGGTGGTTGACTACTGGCGGAAGCCTGTGTGGGTTGGAAGGCGGCCCTGTCAATTACGCCCTGCAGCTGAAACACACACTTCGAAAACACAGAATAGCAGTAACTATACTTCGATTCTAGCTCTGATGCAATGGTCGGAGGATCGTCGGCTTCGGCAAGGAGGTCGGAGCAGCTTTCATAGCTTTTCTCCACCTTTTCCCACAGGGCCCTAATTTGGTCCCGATGGATTTGGCACATGCCAGGGGGCAATCTGTCCGTGTCAGGGGCAGCCGGAGTGTGCAGGTTAGCCTCGAATTGGGTAACACGGTCTGTTGCGGCAATGAATTTTTTGAGGGCGATATCTATCGCCTTTTGAGCCATGTTGGACACGGATCGCGTAACCTTTGGCGCTGGACCGGGGCAAAGGTTCACTGAATTGTCGCTTTTTGCCCTTGGGATGGCAATGGCTGCCTTCGACCTTAGAGGAGTTGAGCGCGGAGACGGGCGCGGAGATGCGGATCGGGATCTCTCCAAACGGATTGACGGGAGCACACGGAGCTTCTTGTCGTCACCTGTGGGCATTCTCGGACTCACAGACGGTCAAATTAATGCGCTCGGCAGAATCTGGGTCGCTAACAACGTTACTTGTCGTCCAAGAAATACACACGAATTGCGAAGGAAAGACGACTCAACTCTGGTTCGCGTAACGCCAGTGGACACAGCACCAGCGACAAAAAAAATGTCAGCGGCAAGCGAAGAGAAAACAGGAGCAAATCCTCAGCGGAGAAGTTCGGCCACGAAACACAAATGATGGATGGGGAGCGATTGCAGCGATTGCTGCTGCTGGCTGAATTAGTGCTGAATGTCGGACCCGGGCTCTGGATATTAGGAGCCAATTGTATATTTATATATGTATATTCCGTGGTTCGGACGTGGAGCTTGTATGTATGAATTGGAAACTTTCTTTATTACTTATATTCCGTAATAAAGAGAAAAAAAAATAATTAATTTTTAGTGTCGGAAATAATGGATAAGAAGTATTTAATTATCGACACGTAATTACCACGGCGCCGAAAAGGCTGAATTAAAAAAAATAACCCTTGGCGATGACGTGGAAACCTCACTGTATTATGCCGTCGGCAAAGCAGTGCGCAAGCGAGGCGCTTACGAGAGAAAAAGGCACAGAAAACCGAAACAACAACAACACCAGCGCGGCTGATGCGGCGGTCAGCGCGGGAATCCGAAACTAACCGTAAATCGCAGTTTGGTTTTGCCGTCGGCAAAATACCGTATAAGCGAAGAGTTCAGGAGCGAGAACAAGGCGGAACACAAAAAAACACAACAACAACACGTCTGCTGCGGCGGTTGTGCGGATCTTGGAGAAATAAACACTTGCACTTGAGTTTCTTATTTCGGTTATTTTCGTTTGTTGGTTTTATTGTAATTTAATTCCTGTATGGGCGGGCAGAAAAATATAATGACATATGTATGGAGTTGGATACGCCTGCAAAAATATATGTATGGTTATTTGCACAGTGGAACACCGATATCGGGAACTGCAGCGACGTACAAAAATATATATTTGAGGCAGAAAATATTTACATATGGGCAATCAGAACGGGTTTGTGTGGGGGTATGTGTTGGATGTTTCGCCTTATGGTACAGTGGGAACACGAAGAGTGGACTGTATTTTGGAGTTTGGCAGATAAATCTGTGAAGGCCTCTGAACCTTGCGTGGAGAAAAAAAACAAATGGCACACAACAAAAATATATATGTTGACACCGGCGTATATTAATTGAGCCCTTTTGTTTTATTTATTTAATTTGAGTTATATATTTCACCACACAATTTCACTGTATTTCGGCGGAGACGGACTTGCACGGAAAATGTATGTGCATAAGTTATCACACGTATGTAGGTATGTATGTTGATGTACATATGCCTTGACCGTTGGCGAGTGGAGCGGAGAAGCGAAAGAACAAAAAAAACGGCAGGCAATATGGCGATCACACAAAACGGAGACGGATTGAAAAAACTGGGCGATGGAATTAGGGAGAAATGGATTTTTCCTTCAAACTGCCGTTGCGTCGGAAAACTCGGATCGGGAGTTGACACAAAAAATCGTACGTAGGTTGACCGAAATTTAAATTTCGAACAACTATTAACGACCGGCACAGAGAGACGGGAGGACACTTTTTACTTATCTTTTCTGCGGCGGCACCACCAAAGCTGCTGGGAGAAAAGGATTCCAGGACGATATCCTTATCCGGCTCGAAGGACCATGTTTAGGAGTGGGGTGGCTGGTAAATCCTCCGCAAAAGGATCAATAAAAGTTTATCCCACGAAGTAGAAAACCGTGGAAAAAAAGGTCCAGAAATTCGGGGGTCAAAAAATGACGTTGGCATGGAGCGCCCTTTGCATGCATTTATTGACATTCGTATTGGAACTGAAACTTGAGCTTAGCCTAAGGCCCGCAGTCGACCGAGAAGCCCAGCTTAACGGCGCGAGAGCGGGAGAACCGGGAATTGGAGCGGCGCAGCCGTCCCTAGAAGCGAGCGACGATCGGGAACACGGGAGCGTGCGATCGGGAATACCGAGGAGCGGAGAGCGGGCGAGCGTTGCTAAGCTGGAAGCGCTTGAGCTTTTGGACGCTCGGTGGGCAGAGGGGAAGCAGGGGCCTCCTGGCGTAAACAAATTTAAATATAAAATCTGCCGTAGATACATGCATTATTAGCTGAGTATGCAAATGTATTAGACGTGTAAAAACTAATATAAATATGAATTCTGAAGTGGATTCAGGCATTATTAGCTGAGTTGTGAACTTTTTGTTTACAAATTTACAATTGAGTATGCAAATGTATTAGCATTGTAAGAACTAATTTAAATATAAAATCTGCCGTGGATACATGCATTATTAGCTGAGATGTGAACTTTTTGTTTACAAATTTACAATTGAGTATGCAAATGTATTAGCCGTGTAAAAACTAATATAAATACAAATTCTGAAGTGGATTCAGGCATTATTAGCTGAGTTGTGAACTTTTTGTTTTCAAATTTACAATTGAGTATGCAAATGTATTAGACGTGTAAAAACTATTATAAATACACATTCTAAAGTGGATACAGACATTATTAGCTGAGTTATGAACTTTTTGTTTACAATTTACAATTGAGTATGCAAATGTATATGCCGTGTAAAAACTAATATAAGTACAAATTCTGCCGTGGATACATGCATTATTAGCTGAGTTGTGAACTTTTTGTTTACAAATTTACAATTGAGTATGCAAATGTATTAGCTGCATTATTAGCTGAGTATGCAAATGTATTAGACGTGTAAAAACTAATATAAATATAAATTCTGAAGTGGATTCAGGCATTATTAGCTGAGTTGTGAACTTTTTGTTTACAAATTTACAATTGAGTATGCAAATGTATTAGCCGTGTAAAAACTAATATAAATACAAATTCTGAAGTGGATATATGCATTATTATCTGAGTTGTGAACTTTTTGTTTACAAATTTAGAATAATGTATGCAAATGTATTAGCTGCATTATTAGCTGAGTATGCAAATGTATTAGACGTGTAAAAACTAATATAAATATAAATTCTGAAGTGGATTCAGGCATTATTAGCAGAGTTGTGAACTTTTTGTTTACAAATTTACAATTGAGTATGCAAATGTATTAGCCGTGTAAAAACTAATAAAAGTACAAATTCTGCCGCGGATACATGCATTATAAGCGGAGTTGTGAACTTTTTGTTTACAAATTTACAATTGAGTATGCAAATGTATTAGCATTGTAAGAACTAATTTATATATAAATTCTAAAGTGGATATATGCATTATTATCTGAGTTGTGAACTTTTTGTTTACAAATTTACAATTGAGTATGCAAATGTATTAGACGTGTAAAAACTAATATAAATATAAATTCTTAAGTGGATATATGCATTATTATCTTAGCTGTGAACTTTTTGTTTACAAATTTACAATTGAGTATGCAAATGTATTAGCCGTGTAAAAACTAATATAAATATAAATTCTGAAGTGGATTCAGGCATTATTAGCTGAGTTGTGAACTTTTTGTTTACAAATTTACAATTGAGTATGCAAATGTATTAGCCTTCTAAAAACTAATATAAGTACAAATTCTGCCGTGGATACATGCATTATAAGCGGAGTTGTGAACTTTTTGTTTACAAATTTACAATTGAGTATGCAAATGTATTAGACGTGTAAAAACTAATATAAATATAAATTCTGAAGTGGATTCAGGCATTATTAGCTGAGTTATGAACTTTTTGTTTACAATTTACAATTGAGTATGCAAATGTATAAGCCGTGTAAAAACTAATATAAGTACAAATTCTGCCGTGGATACATGCATTATTAGCTGAGTAATGAACGTTTTGTTTACAAATTTACAATTGAGTATGCAAATGTATTAGACGTGTAAAAACTAATATAAATATAAACTAGCGGACCCGGCGAACTTTATCTCGCCCCAACTTCGACTGATTAAAACAAATTAAATTGAAACGTTCCGTTTCCACTTTGACGTACATGTCGACACAGTACTGTTGAAACAAACGGCGGTATCTTAACAGATGATTGTCAACATCAAGTCCAATCATCAATCGTTGTCGCTGGTGGCCGTTCTGCTCTTTGCGCTGCGTTCGTGTCCGTAAAGTAGACACGCTGGCCGTTCTCCAAGTGAACAGATAAGTGCACGACAGTCGGGTAACGTTCATGAATCGGTAATGAAAATAGCCGCCAAATGGCCTCGTTACAACTAACGTAGCGTCCAAGTTGAAATTTCGTCACCTCGTCGTTTGCATTCGGATCAGCAATGCCAAACACCGCCATGTCGCTCCCTTTGTTCACATATTTGCAAACGTATTTGATGGATTTGATAGAGTTGCAGTACTCAACATTGCAATGCGTTGAGAACGTTTTCGACAAAAGCGGGCAATATGGAACGATCCAGCGGTTATCCACGATTACTGTTACGTTTGTTTCGTTACGTTTCACCATTAATTCGATCCATTTGCCGTTATCATCTGGAGAACGACGCCTATACAATGGATATCCATCGTTTCCACTGATTGTTTCAGCCGTCAACGGACGGGGAAATCGTTTTGTGCAGTTTCCGTTTTTCATGCATACTGACTCTGGGTTGTGGACTCCGCAAGGGCCATGGATCATGCTCGTTGTCACAATGGAATGCAGCTCGGGATCAGTTTGCTTATCTGGTATTTCGGCTGAAATAATCGAATCAATATGATCTGGTCGGATCTTGTCGAACATCCAGAGCAGAATGTGCGCATGTGGTAAGCCACGCTTTTGCCACTCAACCGAGTACATCTAACAACGAACTGCGCCAAAAACCTTCTGCTTAACAATGTAATCCATAAGTACTGTGATCTTTTGCTTGAATACTCGTGCAGTGATGTCAGGTCGATCGCTGGATGTTTGTCCTGAAAGCAACAAATTGGTAATTTCGGGCCATTTCGGATTGCATGTGAAGGTGATGAATAAATCCGGGCGTCCGTAATTCCGGACATACGTCATCGCATCTTGAGCATACTCATGCATATGGCGCGGGCTTCCAACATAAGTAGCTGGGAGAATGGTCAAAAAACCGATGTTGGCCGCGGGTCCTTCAGTAGCGATGGCGTCACGCAAGTGGATGTACTCGTCTGAGCGCAACTTCGACTGATTAAAACGAATGAAATTGAGACGTTCCGTTTCTACTTTGACGTACATGTCGACACAGTACTGTTGAAACAAACGGCGGTATCTTAACAGATGATTGTCAACATCAAGTCGAATCATCAATCGATACGCATAAAAATTCATACAGCTAACCTTCTTATTCGTTTTTTCTCCTAAAATTTGAATTCAAACTCAGTTGTAGAATTAAAAGACGTGATGACTTTTAAACAAACCTGTCGTTGGATTGACCATCTTTATGTTGAAGTGATACCCATCTTCTCCACGACAGAACATCAAAGGGTATTGAAGAGCATCATAAGACCGATGAGTCTCATAAACTCGCTGCAATTGGCCATTATCCCGACGCTTAAGAAAAATATCGCGTGATTCAACATTCTCGCCAACTATCACCACTGCGACTTCATTGATAGTGGGAGCATTAAATTGTCTTGCATGGCTACCAGTGGGTCTTTTGTCAGCGCTGATAATGATTTTATGTTCGTCATAATGCATTATATCCAATGCGGTTTTAAACAATCTGACCAATTCATTATGCTCATGGAGAAGGTTTTGCAATTGTTGAATAATTTCACGTTTAGTTGCAGTAAAAATTGCACAGCGGTGATTTAGTTCAACTTCCGAATCACCAATGAAATAGATCTGAAGGAATTTATGATCTTTGTTTTGTGGTGGTAACAAAGCGCCCGCTCGGTGGTGAATTTGCCCTTGAATCTGAATGTTGGGATGCAATTTTGAAAAAATGTTATACCTTATAACTTGGATTGTAGCCTGATTGTTGAACAACCTCGGCTCCAAAAGACGTCATTTGAAAGCATCCGTTATATTTTTGTGCAAGCTTCAGGAAACTGTTTGATTGGGCTGAGTTTCAATATAGTAGCGAGTACAAAGGCTCTGGTGGATGAGCCAAAACGGGCAATTAAATTTTGCCACCTGCACAGCATAAGCCGGAGGTTTCCAACCGAAACTTCAGTGCATTGCAATGCTGACATACAACAGACAATGAACCAATAACAACGCACGTAAGATCCTTGTAGGATGCTTCAGGATTGTATGCGAGTGCAGCGCGATTCAAGTTTTCATTTGCGGCTCGTCTTCCTCTATTATTTTGTCGGGCTTGAGGTGGTCTTTGTGCAGCGCGAAGCTGTGCCATTTGGGCACGTATCGATGCATTTATTTCTGTACGTTCCTCTTGCGTCCGACTATTACGGAAATTCTGATTATTTATTGCATTGCGAGAACGCCGCCCAAGATTTGATCGTCTAACAGCAGGCATTACTTCCAATTGTTTAAGCTCACTTTTGTAATGCTTCGTTAGCTCGATTTTTTTGTTTAAATATTTTTTTACCGAGTTCATTGATACACAATTTCAACGCAGCTATGATCTTTGTAGGGTATTTCAGAATTTTACATACAACAGTGTGTCCATCTGTTGAGCCGCTAGCGACCTTTCCGGAAGGACTTTCCAAAATTTTCTTATGCTATAACCTTCTTCTGGCAATTACAAAAAACTGAAAAAAAAAATTGAGCCAAATCGGCCCAGCCGTTCTCTTGTGATTTGATCCCTAACATTTTTTGTCTCCATTTTTATATATATAGATTCTGAAGTGGATTCAGGCATTATTAGCTGAGTTATGAACTTTTTGTTTACAATTTACAATTGAGTATGCAAATGTATAAGCCGTGTAAAACTAATATAAGTACAAATTCTGCCGTGGATACATGCATTATTAGCTGAGTAATGAACGTTTTGTTTACAAATTTACAATAGAGTATGCAAATGTATTAGCCTTCTAAAAACTAATATAAGTTCAAATTCTGCCGTGGATACATGCATTATAAGCGCAGTTGTGAACTTTTTGTTTACAAATTTAAAATTGGGTATGCAAATGTATTAGCATTGTAAGAACTAATTTAAATATAAATTCTAAAGTGGATATATGCATTATTATCTGAGTTGTGAACTTTTTGTTTACAAATTTACAATTGAGTATGCAAATGTATTAGACGTGTAAAAACTAATATAAATATAAATTCTAAAGTGGATATATGCATTATTATCTGAGCTGTGAACTTTTTGTTTACAAATTTACAATAGAGTATGCAAATGTATTAGCCTTCTAAGAACTAATATAAGTTCAAATTCTGCCGTGGATACATGCATTATAAGCGCAGTTATGAACTTTTTGTTTACAAATTTAAAATTGAGTATGCAAATGTATTAGCATTGTAAGAACTAATTTAAATATAAATTCTAAAGTGGATATATGCATTATTATCTGAGTTGTGAACTTTTTGTTTACAAATTTACAATTGAGTATGCAAACGTATTAGACGTGTAAAAACTAATATAAATATATATTCTAAAGTGGATATATGCATTATTATCTGAGCTGTGAACTTTTTGTTTACAAATTTACAATAGAGTATGCAAATGTATTAGCCTTCTAAAAACTAATATAAGTTCAAATTCTGCCGTGGATACATGCATTATAAGCGCAGTTGTGAACTTTTTGTTTACAAATTTACAATTGAGTATGCAAATGTATTAGACGTGTAAAAACTAATATAAATATAAATTCTGAAGTGGATTCAGGCATTATTAGCTGAGTTATGAACTTTTTGTTTACAATTTACAATTGAGTATGCAAATGTATAAGCCTTCTAACAACTAATATAAGTACAAATTCTGCCGTTGATACATGCATTATAATCTGAGTTGTGAACTTGTTGTTTACAAATTTACAATTGAGTATGCAAATGTATTAGCATTGTAAGAACTAATTTAAATATAAATTCTAAAGTGGATATATGCATTATTATCTGAGTTGTGAACTTTTTGTTTACAAATTTACAATTGAGTATGCAAATGTATTAGACGTGTAAAAACTTATATAAATATAAATTCTAAGGTGGATATATGCATTATTATCTGAGCTGTGAACTTTTTGTTTACAAATTTACAATTGAGTATGCAAATGTATTAGCATTGTAAGAACTAATTTAAATATAAATTCTAAAGTGGATATATGCATTATTATCTGAGCTGTGAACTTTTTGTTTACAAATTTACAATAGAGTATGCAAATGTATTAGCCTTCTAAAAACTAATATAAGTTCAAATTCTGCCGTGGATACATGCATTATAAGCGCAGTTGTGAACTTTTTGTTTACAAATTTACAATTGAGTATGCAAATGTATTAGACGTGTAAAAACTAATATAAATATAAATTCTGAAGTGGATTCAGGCATTATTAGCTGAGTTGTGAACTTTTTGTTTACAATTTACAATTGAGTATGCAAATGTATAAGCCTTCTAAAAACTAATATAAGTACAAATTCTGCCGTTGATACATGCATTATAATCGGAGTTGTGAACTTGTTGTTTACAAATTTACAATTGAGTATGCAAATGTATTAGCATTGTAAGAACTAATTTAAATATAAATTCTAAAGTGGATATATGCATTATTATCTGAGTTGTGAACTTTTTGTTTACAAATTTACAATTGAGTATGCAAATGTATTAGACGTGTAAAAACTATTATAAATACACATTCTAAGGTGGATATATGCATTATTATCTGAGCTGTGAACTTTTTGTTTACAAATTTACAATTGAGTATGCAAATGTATTAGCATTGTAAGAACTAATTTAAATATAAATTCTAAAGTGGATATATGCATTATTATCTGAGTTGTGAACTTTTTGTTTACAAATTTACAATTGAGTATGCAAATGTATTAGACGTGTAAAAACTTATATAAATATAAATTCTAAGGTGGATATATGCATTATTATCTGAGCTGTGAACTTTTTGTTTACAAATTTACAATTGAGTATGCAAATGTATTAGCATTGTAAGAACTAATTTAAATATAAATTCTAAAGTGGATATATGCATTATTATCTGAGTTGTGAACTTTTTGTTTATAAATTTACAATTGAGTATGCAAATGTATTAGACGTGTAAAAACTAATATAAATTCAAATTCTGAAGTGGATTCAGGCATTATTAGCTGAGTTGTGAACTTTTTGTTTTCAAATTTACAATTGAGTATGCAAATGTATTAGTCGTGTAAGAACTAATTTAAATAAAATCTGCCGTGGATACATGCATTATTAGCTGAGATGTGAACTTTTTGTTTACAAATTTACAATTGAGTATGCAAATGTATTAGCCGTGTAAAAACTAATATAAGTACAAATTCTGCCGTGGATACATGCATTATTAGCTGAGTTGTGAACTTTTTGTTTACAAATTTGCAATAGAGTATGCAAATGTATTAGCCTTCTAAAAACTAATAAAATGTATAAATTCTGCCGTGGATACATGCATTATAAGCGGAGTTGTGAACTTTTTGTTTACAAATTTACAATTGAGTATGCAAATGTATTAGCATTGCAAGAACTAATTTAAATATAAATTCTAAAGTGGATATATGCATTATTATCTGAAATGTGAACTTTTGTTTACAAATTTACAATTGAGTATGCAAATGTATTAGACGTGTAAAAACTAATATAAATTTAAATTCTGAAGTGGATTCAGGCATTATTAGCTGAGTTGTGAACTTTTTGTTTTCAAATTTACAATTGACTATGCAAATGTATTAGCCGTGTAAAAACTATTATAAATAATAATTCTGAAGTGGATACAGACATTATTAGCTGAGTATGCAAATGTATTAGACGTGTAAAAACTAATATAAATATAAATTCTGAAGTGGATTCAGGCATTATTAGCTGAGTTGTAAACTTTTTGTTTACAATTTTACAATTGAGTATGCAAATGTATTAGCCTTCTAAAAACTAATATAAGTACAAATTCTGCCGTGGATACATGCATTATTAGCGGAGTTGTGAACTTTTTGTTTACAAATTTACAATTGAGTGTGCAAATCTATTAGCATTGTAAGAACTAATTTAAATATAAATTCTAAAGTGGATATATGCATTATTATCTGAGTTGTGAACTTTTTGTTTACAAATATACAATTGAGTATGCAAATGTATTAGACGTGTAAAAACTAATATAAATATAAATTCTGAAGTGGATTCAGGCATTATTATCTGAGTTGTGAACTTTTTGTTTACAAATTTACAATTGAGTATGCAAATGTATTAGACGTGTAAAAACTAATATAAATATAAATTCTGAAGTGGATTCAGGCATTATTAGCTGAGTATGCAAATGTATTAGACGTGTAAAAACTAATATAAATATAAATTCTGAAGTGGATTCAGGCATTATTAGCTGAGTTGTGAACTTTTTGTTTACAAATTTACAATTGAGTATGCAAATGTATTAGCCTTCTAAAAACTAATATAAGTACAAAATCTGCCGTGGATACATGCATTATTAGCTGAGATGTGAACTTTTTGTTTACAAATTTACAATTGAGTATGCAAATGTATTAGCCGTGTAAAAACTAATATAAGTACAAATTCTGCCGTGGATACATGCATTATTAGCTGAGTTGTGAACTTTTTGTTTACAAATTTGCAATAGAGTATGCAAATGTATTAGCCTTCTAAAAACTAATAAAATGTATAAATTCTGCCGTGGATACATGCATTATAAGCGGAGTTGTGAACTTTTTGTTAACAAATTTACAATTGAGTATGCAAATGTATTAGCATTGCAAGAACTAATTTAAATATAAATTCTAAAGTGGATATATGCATTATTATCTGAAATGTGAACTTTTGTTTACAAATTTACAATTGAGTATGCAAATGTATTAGACGTGTAAAAACTAATATAAATATAAATTCTAAAGTGGATATATGCATTATTATCTGAACTTTTTTTTTTGTGAACTTTTTGTTTAGAAATTTACAATTGAGTATGCAAATGTATTAGCCGTGTAAAAACTAATATAAATTTAAATTCTGAAGTGGATTCAGGCATTATTAGCTTAGTTGTGAACTTTTTGTTTTCAAATTTACAATTGACTATGCAAATGTATTAGCCGTGTAAAAACTATTATAAATATTAATTCTGAAGTGGATACAGACATTATTAGCTGAGTATGCAAATGTATTAGACGTGTAAAAACTAATATAAATATAAATTCTGAAGTGGATTCAGGCATTATTAGCTGAGTTGTAAACGTTTTGTTTACAAATTTACAATTGAGTATGCAAATGTATTAGCATTGCAAGAACTAATTTAAATATAAATTCTAAAGTGGATATATGCATTATTATCTGAAATGTGAACTTTTGTTTACAAATTTACAATTGAGTATGCAAATGTATTAGACGTGTAAAAACTAATATAAATTTAAATTCTGAAGTGGATTCAGGCATTATTAGCTGAGTTGTTAACTTTTTGTTTTCAAATTTACAATTGACTATGCAAATGTATTAGCCGTGTAAAAACTATTATAAATACTAATTCTGAAGTGGATACAGACATTATTAGCTGAGTATGCAAATGTATTAGACGTGTAAAAACTAATATAAATATAAATTCTGAAGTGGATTCAGGCATTATTAGCTGAGTTGTAAACTTTTTGTTTACAAATTTACAATTGAGTATGCAATTGTATTAGCCTTCTAAAAACTAATATAAGTACAAATTCTGCCGTGGATACATGCATTATTAGCGGAGTTGTGAACTTTTTGTTTACAAATTTACAATTGAGTGTGCAAATCTATTAGCATTGTAAGAACTAATTTAAATATAAATTCTAAAGTGGATATATGCATTATTATCTGAGTTGTGAACTTTTTGTTTACAAATCTACAATTGAGTATGCAAATGTATTAGACGTGTAAAAACTAATATAAATATAAATTCTGAAGTGGATTCAGGCATTATTATCTGAGTTGTGAACTTTTTGTTTACAAATTTACAATTGAGTATGCAAATGTATTAGACGTGTAAAAACTAATATAAATATAAATTCTGAAGTGGATTCAGGCATTATTAGCTGAGTATGCAAATGTATTAGACGTGTAAAAACTAATATAAATATAAATTCTGAAGTGGATTCAGGCATTATTAGCTGAGTTGTGAACTTTTTGTTTACAAATTTACAATTGAGTATGCAAATGTATTAGCCTTTTAAAAACTAATATAAGTACAAAATCTGCCGTGGATACATGCATTATTAGCTGAGATGTGAACTTTTTGTTTACAAATTTACAATTGAGTATGCAAATGTATTAGCCGTGTAAAAACTAATATAAGTACAAATTCTGCCGTGGATACATGCATTATTAGCTGAGTTGTGAACTTTTTGTTTACAAATTTGCAATAGAGTATGCAAATGTATTAGCCTTCTAAAAACTAATAAAATGTATAAATTCTGCCGTGGATACATGCATTATAAGCGGAGTTGTGAACTTTTTGTTAACAAATTTACAATTGAGTATGCAAATGTATTAGCATTGCAAGAACTAATTTAAATATAAATTCTAAAGTGGATATATGCATTATTATCTGAAATGTGAACTTTTGTTTACAAATTTACAATTGAGTATGCAAATGTATTAGACGTGTAAAAACTAATATAAATATAAATTCTAAAGTGGATATATGCATTATTATCTGAACTTTTTTTTTTGTGAACTTTTTGTTTAGAAATTTACAATTGAGTATGCAAATGTATTAGCCGTGTAAAAACTAATATAAATTTAAATTCTGAAGTGGATTCAGGCATTATTAGCTGAGTTGTGAACTTTTTGTTTTCAAATTTACAATTGACTATGCAAATGTATTAGCCGTGTAAAAACTATTATAAATACTAATTCTGAAGTGGATACAGACATTATTAGCTGAGTATGCAAATGTATTAGACGTGTAAAAACTAATATAAATATAAATTCTGAAGTGGATTCAGGCATTATTAGCTGAGTTGTAAACGTTTTGTTTACAAATTTACAATTGAGTATGCAAATGTATTAGCATTGCAAGAACTAATTTAAATATAAATTCTAAAGTGGATATATGCATTATTATCTGAAATGTGAACTTTTTGTTTACAAATTTACAATTGAGTATGCAAATGTATTAGCCTTCTAAAAACTAATATAAGTACAAATTCTGCCGTGGATACATGCATTATTAGCTGAGTTGTGAACTTTTTGTTTACAAATTTGCAATAGAGTATGCAAATGTATTAGCCTTCTAAAAACTAATAAAATGTATAAATTCTGCCGTGGATACATGCATTATAAGCGGAGTTGTGAACTTTTTGTTTACAAATTTACAATTGAGTATGCAAATGTATTAGCATTGCAAGAACTAATTTAAATATAAATTCTAAAGTGGATATATGCATTATTATCTGAAATGTGAACTTTTGTTTACAAATTTACAATTGAGTATGCAAATGTATTAGACGTGTAAAAACTAATATAAATATAAATTCTAAAGTGGATATATGCATTATTATCTGAACTTTTTTTTTTGTGAACTTTTTGTTTAGAAATTTACAATTGAGTATGCAAATGTATTAGCCGTGTAAAAACTAATATAAATTTAAATTCTGAAGTGGATTCAGGCATTATTAGCTGAGTTGTGAACTTTTTGTTTTCAAATTTACAATTGACTATGCAAATGTATTAGCCGTGTAAAAACTATTATAAATACTAATTCTGAAGTGGATACAGACATTATTAGCTGAGTATGCAAATGTATTAGACGTGTAAAAACTAATATAAATATAAATTCTGAAGTGGATTCAGGCATTATTAGCTGAGTTGTAAACGTTTTGTTTACAAATTTACAATTGAGTATGCAAATGTATTAGCATTGCAAGAACTAATTTAAATATAAATTCTAAAGTGGATATATGCATTATTATCTGAAATGTGAACTTTTGTTTACAAATTTACAATTGAGTATGCAAATGTATTAGACGTGTAAAAACTAATATAAATTTAAATTCTGAAGTGGATTCAGGCATTATTAGCTGAGTTGTTAACTTTTTGTTTTCAAATTTACAATTGACTATGCAAATGTATTAGCCGTGTAAAAACTATTATAAATACTAATTCTGAAGTGGATACAGACATTATTAGCTGAGTATGCAAATGTATTAGACGTGTAAAAACTAATATAAATATAAATTCTGAAGTGGATTCAGGCATTATTAGCTGAGTTGTAAACTTTTTGTTTACAAATTTACAATTGAGTATGCAAATGTATTAGCCTTCTAAAAACTAATATAAGTACAAATTCTGCCGTGGATACATGCATTATTAGCGGAGTTGTGAACTTTTTGTTTACAAATTTACAATTGAGTGTGCAAATCTATTAGCATTGTAAGAACTAATTTAAATATAAATTCTAAAGTGGATATATGCATTATTATCTGAGTTGTGAACTTTTTGTTTACAAATCTACAATTGAGTATGCAAATGTAATAGACGTGTAAAAACTAATATAAATATAAATTCTGAAGTGGATTCAGGCATTATTATCTGAGTTGTGAACTTTTTGTTTACAAATTTACAATTGAGTATGCAAATGTATTAGACGTGTAAAAACTAATATAAATATAAATTCTGAAGTGGATTCAGGCATTATTAGCTGAGTATGCAAATGTATTAGACGTGTAAAAACTAATATAAATATAAATTCTGAAGTGGATTCAGGCATTATTAGCTGAGTTGTGAACTTTTTGTTTACAAATTTACAATTGAGTATGCAAATGTATTAGCCTTCTAAAAACTAATATAAGTACAAATTCTGCCGTGGATACATGCATTATTAGCTGAGATGTGAACTTTTTGTTTACAAATTTACAATTGAGTATGCAAATGTATTAGCCGTGTAAAAACTAATATAAGTACAAATTCTGCCGTGGATACATGCATTATTAGCTGAGTTGTGAACTTTTTGTTTACAAATTTGCAATAGAGTATGCAAATGTATTAGCCTTCTAAAAACTAATAAAATGTATAAATTCTGCCGTGGATACATGCATTATAAGCGGAGTTGTGAACTTTTTGTTTACAAATTTACAATTGAGTATGCAAATGTATTAGCATTGCAAGAACTAATTTAAATATAAATTCTAAAGTGGATATATGCATTATTATCTGAAATGTGAACTTTTGTTTACAAATTTACAATTGAGTATGCAAATGTATTAGACGTGTAAAAACTAATATAAATATACATTCTAAAGTGGATATATGCATTATTATCTGAACTTTTTTTTTTGTGAACTTTTTGTTTAGAAATTTACAATTGAGTATGCAAATGTATTAGCCGTGTAAAAACTAATATAAATTTAAATTCTGAAGTGGATTCAGGCATTATTAGCTGAGTTGTGAACTTTTTGTTTTCAAATTTACAATTGACTATGCAAATGTATTAGCCGTGTAAAAACTATTATAAATACTAATTCTGAAGTGGATACAGACAATATTAGCTGAGTATGCAAATGTATTAGACGTGTAAAAACTAATATAAATATAAATTCTGAAGTGGATTCAGGCATTATTAGCTGAGTTGTAAACTTTTTGTTTACAAATTTACAATTGAGTATGCAAATGTATTAGCCTTCTAAAAACTAATATAAGTACAAATTCTGCCGTGGATACATGCATTATTAGCGGAGTTGTGAACTTTTTGTTTACAAATTTACAATTGAGTGTGCAAATCTATTAGCATTGTAAGAACTAATTTAAATATAAATTCTAAAGTGGATATATGCATTATTATCTGAGTTGTGAACTTTTTGTTTACAAATTTACAATTGAGTATGCAAATGTATTAGACGTGTAAAAACTAATATAAATATAAATTCTGAAGTGGATTCAGGCATTATTATCTGAGTTGTGAACTTTTTGTTTACAAATTTACAATTGAGTATGCAAATGTCTTAGACGTGTAAAAACTAATATAAATATAAATTCTGAAGTGGATTCAGGCATTATTAGCTGAGTATGCAAATGTATTAGACGTGTAAAAACTAATATAAATATAAATTCTGAAGTGGATTCAGGCATTATTAGCTGAGTTGTGAACTTTTTGTTTACAAATTTACAATTGAGTATGCAAATGTATTAGCCGTGTAAAAACAATTATAAATACAATTTCTGAAGTGGATACAGACATTATTAGCTGAACTGTGAACTTTTTGTTTACAATTTACAATTGAGTATGCAAATGTATAAGCCGTGTAAAAACTATTATAAATGCAAATTCTGAAGTGGATACAGACATTATTAGCTGAGTATCCAAATGTATTAGACGTGTAAAAACTAATATAAATATAAATTCTGAAGTGGATACAGGCATTATTAGCTGAGTTGTGAACTTTTTGTTTACAAATTTACAATTGAGTATGCAAATGTATTAGCCTTCTAAAAACTAATATAAGTACAAATTCTGCCGTGGATACATACATTATTAGCGGAGTTGTGAACTTTTTGTTTACAAATTTACAATTGAGTATGCAAATGTATAAGACGTGTAAAAACTAATATAAATATAAATTCTGAAGTGGATTCAGGCATTATTAGCTGAGTTGTGAACTTTTTGTTTACAAATTTACAATTGAGTATGCAAATGTATTAGCATTGTAAGATCTAATTTAAATATAAAATCTGCCGTGGATACATGCATTATTAGCTGAGATGTGAACTTTTTGTTTACAAATTTACAATTGAGTATGCAAATGTATTAGCCGTGTAAAAACTAATATAAATACAAATTCTGAAGTGGATTCAGGCATTATTAGCTGAGTTGTGAACTTTTTGTTTTCAAATTTACAATTGAGTATGCAAATGTATTAGCCGTGTAAAAACTATTATAAATACAAATTCTGAAGTGGATACAGACATTATTAGCTGAGTATGCAAATGTATTAGACGTGTAAAAACTAATATAAATATAAATTCTGAAGTGGAATCAGGCATTATTAGCAGAGTTGTGAACTTTTTGTTTACAAATTTACAATTGAGTATGCAAATGTATTAGCCTTCTAAAAACTAATATAAGTACAAATTCTGCCGTTGATACATGCATTATTAGCTGAGTTGTGAACTTTTTGTTTACAAATTTACAATTGAGTGTGCAAATGTATTAGCATTGTAAGAACTAATTTAAATATAAATTCTAAAGTGGATATATGCATTATTATCTGAGTTGTGAACTTTTTGTTTACAAATTTACAATTGAGTATGCAAATGTATTAGACGTGTAAAAACTAATATAAATATAAATTCTGAAGTGGATTCAGGCATTATTAGCTGAGTTGTGAACTTTTTGTTTACAAATTTACAATTGAGTATGCAAATGTATTAGCATTGTAAGATCTAATTTAAATATAAAATCTGCCGTGGATACATGCATTATTAGCTGAGATGTGAACTTTTTGTTTACAAATTTACAATTGAGTATGCAAATGTATTAGACGTGTAAAAACTAATAAAAATATAAATTCTGAAGTGGATTCAGGCATTATTAGCTGAGTTATGAACTTTTTGTTTACAAATTTACAATTGAGTGTGCAAATGTATTAGCATTGTAAGAACTAATTTAAATATAAATTCTAAAGTGGATATATGCATTACTATCTGAGTTGTGAACTTTTTGTTTACAAATTTACAATTGAGTATGCAAATGTATTAGACGTGTAAAAACTAATATAAATATAAATTCTGAAGTGGATTCAGGCATTATTAGCTGAGTTGTGAACTTTTTGTTTACAAATTTACAATTGAGTATGCAAATGTATTAGCATTGTAAGAACTAATTTAAATATAAAATCTGCCGTGGATACATGCATTATTAGCTGAGATGTGAACTTTTTGTTTACAAATTTACAATTGAGTATGCAAATGTATTAGACGTGTAAAAACTAATATAAATATAAATTCTGAAGTGGATTCAGGCATTATTAGCTGAGTTATGAACTTTTTGTTTACAAATTTACAATTGAGTGTGCAAATGTATTAGCATTGTAAGAACTAATTTAAATATAAATTCTAAGGTGGATATATGCATTATTTTCTGAGCTGTGATCTTTTTGTTTACAAATTTACAATTGAGTATGCAAATGTATTAGCATTGTAAGAACTAATTTAAATATAAATTCTAAAGTGGATACATGCATTATTAGTTGAGATGTGAACTTTTTGTTTACAAATTTAAAATTGAGTATGCAAATTTATTAGCCGTGTAAAAACTAATATAAATACAAATTCTGAAGTGGATTTAGGCATTATTAGCTGAGTTGTGAACTTTTTGTTTTCAAATTTACAATTGAGTATGCAAATGTATTAGTCGTGTAAAAACTATTATAAATACAAATTCTGAAGTGGATACAGACATTATTAGCTGAGTATGCAAATGTATTAGACGTGTAAAAACTAATATAAATATAAATTCTGAAGTGGAATCAGGCATTATTAGCTGAGTTGTGAACTTTTTGTTTACAAATTTACAATTGAGTATGCAAATGTATTAGCATTGTAAGAACTAATTTAAACATAAAATCTGCCGTGGATACATGCATTATTAGCTGAGATGTGAACTTTTTGTTTACAAAATAAGAATTGAGTATGCAAATGTATTAGCCGTGTAAAAACTATTATAAATACACATTCTAAAGTGGATACAGACATTATTAGCTGAGTTATGAACTTTTTGTTTACAAATTTACAATTGAGTGTGCAAATGTATTAGCATTGTAAGAACTAATTTAAATATAAATTCTAAAGTGGATATATGCATTACTATCTGAGTTGTGAACTTTATGTTTACAAATTTACAACTGAGTATGCAAATGTATTAGACGTGTAAAAACTAATATAAATATAAATTCTGAAGTGGATTCAGGCATTATTAGCTGAGTTGTGAACTTTTTGCTTACAAATTTACAATTGAGTATGCAAATGTATTAGCATTGTAAGAAC
Source organism: Drosophila kikkawai (assembly GCF_030179895.1). NCBI lineage: Eukaryota > Metazoa > Arthropoda > Insecta > Diptera > Drosophilidae > Drosophila > Drosophila kikkawai. The sequence goes on along the minus strand of NW_027222462.1, from coordinate 360,723 downwards.
TAATTTAAATATAAAATCTGCCGTGGATACATGCATTATTAGCTGAGATGTGAACTTTTTGTTTACAAATTTACAATTGAGTATGCAAATGTATTAGACGTGTAAAAACTAATATAAATATAAATTCTGAAGTGGATTCAGGCATTATTAGCTGAGTTATGAACTTTTTGTTTACAAATTTACAATTGAGTGTGCAAATGTATTAGCATTGTAAGAACTAATTTAAATATAAATTCTAAAGTGGATATATGCATTACTATCTGAGTTGTGAACTTTTTGTTTACAATTTACAATTGAGTATGCAAATGTATAAGCCGTGTAAAAATTAATATAAGTACAAATTCTGCCGTGGATACATGCATTATTAGCTGAGTTGTGAACTTTTTGTTTACAAATTTACAATTGAGTATGCAAATGTATTAGCATTGTAAGAACTTATTTAAATATAAAATCTGCCGTGGATACATGCATTATTAGCTGAGATGTGAACTTTTTGTTTACAAATTTAGAATTGAGTATGCAAATGTATTAGACGTGTAAAAACTAATATAAATATAAATTCTGAAGTGGATTCAGGCATTATTAGCTGAGTTATGAACTTTTTGTTTACAAATTTACAATTGAGTGTGCAAATGTATTAGCATTGTAAGAACTAATTTAAATATAAATTCTAAAGTGGATATATGCATTACTATCTGAGTTGTGAACTTTTTGTTTACAAATTTACAACTGAGTATGCAAATGTATTAGACGTGTAAAAACTAATATAAATATAAATTCTGAAGTGGATTCAGGCATTATTAGCTGAGTTGTGAACTTTTTGCTTACAAATTTACAATTGAGTATGCAAATGTATTAGCATTGTAAGAACTAATTTAAATATAAAATCTGCCGTGGATACATGCATTATTAGCTGAGATGTGAACTTTTTGTTTACAAATTTACAATTGAGTATGCAAATGTATTAGACGTGTAAAAACTAATATAAATATAAATTCTGAAGTGGATTCAGGCATTATTAGCTGAGTTATGAACTTTTTGTTTACAAATTTACAATTGAGTGTGCAAATGTATTAGCATTGTAAGAACTAATTTAAATATAAATTCTAAAGTGGATATATGCATTATTTTCTGAGCTGTGATCTTTTTGTTTACATATTTACAATTGAGTATGGAAATGTATTAGACGTGTAAAAACTAATATAAATATAAATTCTGAAGTGGATTCAGGCATTATTAGCTGAGTTGTGAACTTTTTGTTTACAAATTTACAATTGAGTATGCAAATGTATTAGCATTGTAAGAACTAATTTAAATATAAAATCTGCCGTGGATACATGCATTATTAGCTGAGATGCGAACTTTTTGTTTACAAATTTACAATTGAGTATGCAAATGTATTAGCATTGTAAGATCTAATTTAAATATAAAATCTGCCGTGGATACATGCATTATTAGCTGAGATGTGAACTTTTTGTTTACAAATTTACAATTGAGTATGCAAATGTATTAGCCGTGTAAAAACTAATATAAATACAAATTCTGAAGTGGATTCAGGCATTATTAGCTGAGTTGTGAACTTTTTGTTTTCAAATTTACAATTGAGTATGCAAATGTATTAGCCTTCTAAAAACTAATATAAGTACAAATTCTGCCGTTGATACATGCATTATTAGCTGAGTTGTGAACTTTTTGTTTACAAATTTACAATTGAGTGTGCAAATGTATTAGCATTGTAAGAACTAATTTAAATATAAATTCTAAAGTGGATATATGCATTATTATCTGAGTTGTGAACTTTTTGTTTACAAATTTACAATTGAGTATGCAAATGTATTAGACGTGTAAAAACTAATATAAATATAAATTCTGAAGTGGATTCAGGCATTATTAGCTGAGTTGTGAACTTTTTGTTTACAAATTTACAATTGAGTATGCAAATGTATTAGCCTTCTAAAAACTAATATAAGTACAAATTCTGCCGTTGATACATGCATTATTAGCTGAGTTGTGAACTTTTTGTTTACAAATTTACAATTGAGTGTGCAAATGTATTAGCATTGTAAGAACTAATTTAAATATAAATTCTAAAGTGGATATATGCATTATTATCTGAGTTGTGAACTTTTTGTTTACAAATTTACAATTGAGTATGCAAATGTATTAGACGTGTAAAAACTAATATAAATATAAATTCTGAAGTGGATTCAGGCATTATTAGCTGAGTTGTGAACTTTTTGTTTACAAATTTACAATTGAGTATGCAAATGTATTAGCATTGTAAGATCTAATTTAAATATAAAATCTGCCGTGGATACATGCATTATTAGCTGAGATGTGAACTTTTTGTTTACAAATTTACAATTGAGTATGCAAATGTATTAGACGTGTAAAAACTAATAAAAATATAAATTCTGAAGTGGATTCAGGCATTATTAGCTGAGTTATGAACTTTTTGTTTACAAATTTACAATTGAGTGTGCAAATGTATTAGCATTGTAAGAACTAATTTAAATAAAAATTCTAAAGTGGATATATGCATTACTATCTGAGTTGTGAACTTTTTGTTTACAAATTTACAATTGAGTATGCAAATGTATTAGACGTGTAAAAACTAATATAAATATAAATTCTGAAGTGGATTCAGGCATTATTAGCTGAGTTGTGAACTTTTTGTTTACAAATTTACAATTGAGTATGCAAATGTATTAGCATTGTAAGAACTAATTTAAATATAAAATCTGCCGTGGATACATGCATTATTAGCTGAGATGTGAACTTTTTGTTTACAAATTTACAATTGAGTATGCAAATGTATTAGACGTGTAAAAACTAATATAAATATAAATTCTGAAGTGGATTCAGGCATTATTAGCTGAGTTATGAACTTTTTGTTTACAAATTTACAATTGAGTGTGCAAATGTATTAGCATTGTAAGAACTAATTTAAATATAAATTCTAAGGTGGATATATGCATTATTTTCTGAGCTGTGATCTTTTTGTTTACAAATTTACAATTGAGTATGCAAATGTATTAGCATTGTAAGAACTAATTTAAATATAAATTCTAAAGTGGATACATGCATTATTAGTTGAGATGTGAACTTTTTGTTTACAAATTTAAAATTGAGTATGCAAATTTATTAGCCGTGTAAAAACTAATATAAATACAAATTCTGAAGTGGATTCAGGCATTATTAGCTGAGTTGTGAACTTTTTGTTTTCAAATTTACAATTGAGTATGCAAATGTATTAGCCGTGTAAAAACTATTATAAATACAAATTCTGAAGTGGATACAGACATTATTAGCTGAGTATGCAAATGTATTAGACGTGTAAAAACTAATATAAATATAAATTCTGAAGTGGAATCAGGCATTATTAGCTGAGTTGTGAACTTTTTGTTTACAAATTTACAATTGAGTATGCAAATGTATTAGCATTGTAAGAACTAATTTAAACATAAAATCTGCCGTGGATACATGCATTATTAGCTGAGATGTGAACTTTTTGTTTACAAAATAAGAATTGAGTATGCAAATGTATTAGCCGTGTAAAAACTATTATAAATACACATTCTAAAGTGGATACAGACATTATTCGCTGAGTTATGAACTTTTTGTTTACAATTTACAATTGAGTATGCAAATGTATAAGCCGTGTAAAAATTAATATAAGTACAAATTCTGCCGTGGATACATGCATTATTAGCTGAGTTGTGAACTTTTTGTTTACAAATTTAGAATTGAGTATGCAAATGTATTAGACGTGTAAAAACTAATATAAATATAAATTCTGAAGTGGATTCAGGCATTATTAGCTGAGTTATGAACTTTTTGTTTACAAATTTACAATTGAGTGTGCAAATGTATTAGCATTGTAAGAACTAATTTAAATATAAATTCTAAAGTGGATATATGCATTACTATCTGAGTTGTGAACTTTTTGTTTACAAATTTACAACTGAGTATGCAAATGTATTAGACGTGTAAAAACTAATATAAATATAAATTCTGAAGTGGATTCAGGCATTATTAGCTGAGTTGTGAACTTTTTGCTTACAAATTTACAATTGAGTATGCAAATGTATTAGCATTGTAAGAACTAATTTAAATATAAAATCTGCCGTGGATACATGCATTATTAGCTGAGATGTGAACTTTTTGTTTACAAATTTAGAATTGAGTATGCAAATGTATTAGACGTGTAAAAACTAATATAAATATAAATTCTGAAGTGGATTCAGGCATTATTAGCTGAGTTATGAACTTTTTGTTTACAAATTTACAATTGAGTGTGCAAATGTATTAGCATTGTAAGAACTAATTTAAATATAAATTCTAAAGTGGATATATGCATTACTATCTGAGTTGTGAACTTTTTGTTTACAAATTTACAACTGAGTATGCAAATGTATTAGACGTGTAAAAACTAATATAAATATAAATTCTGAAGTGGATTCAGGCATTATTAGCTGAGTTGTGAACTTTTTGCTTACAAATTTACAATTGAGTATGCAAATGTATTAGCATTGTAAGAACTAATTTAAATATAAAATCTGCCGTGGATGCATGCATTATTAGCTGAGATGTGAACTTTTTGTTTACAAATTTACAATTGAGTATGCAAATGTATTAGACGTGTAAAAACTAATATAAATATAAATTCTGAAGTGGATTCAGGCATTATTAGCTGAGTTATGAACTTTTTGTTTACAAATTTACAATTGAGTGTGCAAATGTATTAGCATTGTAAGAACTAATTTAAATATAAATTCTAAAGTGGATATATGCATTATTTTCTGAGCTGTGATCTTTTTGTTTACAAATTTACAATTGAGTATGGAAATGTATTAGACGTGTAAAAACTAATATAAATATAAATTCTGAAGTGGATTCAGGCATTATTAGCTGAGTTGTGAACTTTTTGTTTACAAATTTACAATTGAGTATGCAAATGTATTAGCATTGTAAGAACTAATTTAAATATAAAATCTGCCGTGGATACATGCATTATTAGCTGAGATGTGAACTTTTTGTTTACAAATTTACAATTGAGTATGCAAATGTATTAGACGTGTAAAAACTAATATAAATATAAATTCTGAAGTGGATTCAGGCATTATTAGCTGAGTTATGAACTTTTTGTTTACAAATTTACAATTGAGTGTGCAAATGTATTAGCATTGTAAGAACTAATTTAAATATAAATTCTAAGGTGGATATATGCATTATTTTCTGAGCTGTGATCTTTTTGTTTACAAATTTACAATTGAGTATGCAAATGTATTAGCATTGTAAGAACTAATTTAAATATAAATTCTAAAGTGGATACATGCATTATTAGTTGAGATGTGAACTTTTTGTTTACAAATTTAAAATTGAGTATGCAAATTTATTAGCCGTGTAAAAACTAATATAAATACAAATTCTGAAGTGGATTCAGGCATTATTAGCTGAGTTGTGAACTTTTTGTTTTCAAATTTACAATTGAGTATGCAAATGTATTAGTCGTGTAAAAACTATTATAAATACAAATTCTGAAGTGGATACAGACATTATTAGCTGAGTATGCAAATGTATTAGACGTGTAAAAACTAATATAAATATAAATTCTGAAGTGGAATCAGGCATTATTAGCTGAGTTGTGAACTTTTTGTTTACAAATTTACAATTGAGTATGCAAATGTATTAGCATTGTAAGAACTAATTTAAACATAAAATCTGCCGTGGATACATGCATTATTAGCTGAGATGTGAACTTTTTGTTTACAAATTTAGAATTGAGTATGCAAATGTATTAGCCGTGTAAAAACTATTATAAATACACATTCTAAAGTGGATACAGACATTATTCGCTGAGTTATGAACTTTTTGTTTACAATTTACAATTGAGTATGCAAATGTATAAGCCGTGTAAAAATTAATATAAGTACAAATTCTGCCGTGGATACATGCATTATTAGCTGAGTTGTGAACTTTTTGTTTACAAATTTACAATTGAGTATGCAAATGTATTAGCATTGTAAGAACTAATTTAAATATAAAATCTGCCGTGGATACATGCATTATTAGCTGAGATGTGAACTTTTTGTTTACAAATTTAGAATTGAGTATGCAAATGTATTAGACGTGTAAAAACTAATATAAATATAAATTCTGAAGTGGATTCAGGCATTATTAGCTGAGTTATGAACTTTTTGTTTACAAATTTACAATTGAGTGTGCAAATGTATTAGCATTGTAAGAACTAATTTAAATATAAATTCTAAAGTGGATATATGCATTACTATCTGAGTTGTGAACTTTTTGTTTACAAATTTACAACTGAGTATGCAAATGTATTAGACGTGTAAAAACTAATATAAATATAAATTCTGAAGTGGATTCAGGCATTATTAGCTGAGTTGTGAACTTTTTGCTTACAAATTTTCAATTGAGTATGCAAATGTATTAGCATTGTAAGAACTAATTTAAATATAAAATCTGCCGTGGATACATGCATTATTAGCTGAGATGTGAACTTTTTGTTTACAAATTTACAATTGAGTATGCAAATGTATTAGACGTGTAAAAACTAATATAAATATAAATTCTGAAGTGGATTCAGGCATTATTAGCTGAGTTATGAACTTTTTGTTTACAAATTTACAATTGAGTGTGCAAATGTATTAGCATTGTAAGAACTAATTTAAATATAAATTCTAAAGTGGATATATGCATTATTTTCTGAGCTGTGATCTTTTTGTTTACAAATTTACAATTGAGTATGGAAATGTATTAGACGTGTAAAAACTAATATAAATATAAATTCTGAAGTGGATTCAGGCATTATTAGCTGAGTTATGAACTTTTTGTTTACAAATTTACAATTGAGTATGCAAATGTATTAGCATTGAAAGAACTAATTTAAATATAAATTCTAAAGTGGATATATGCATTATTTTCTGAGCTGTGATCTTTTTGTTTACAAATTTACAATTGAGTATGCAAATGTATTAGACGTATAAAAACTAATATAAATATAAATTCTGCCGTGGATTCAGGCATTATTAGCTGAGTTATGAACTTTTTGTTTACAATTTACAATTAAGTATGCAAATGTATAAGCCGTGTAAAAACTAATATAAGTACAAATTCTGCCGTGGATACATGCATTATTAGCTAAGTAATGAACGTTTTGTTTACAAATTTACAATAGAGTATGCAAATGCAAAACTAATATAAGTTCAAATTCTGCCGTGGATACATGCATTATAAGCGCAGTTGTGAACTTTTTGTTTACAAATTTACAATTGAGTATGCAAATGTATTAGACGTGTAAAAACTAATATAAATATGAATTCTGAATCTCTGAATTGTCATAAGAAGGCACACCAAATAGCCTTGATAGAAATGCTAAATAACACGACATAATATAATTATAAATGTACTTTAAATAAAGTAACCAAATCATATAAAAGACGACAAATTAAAAAATAAAATAGAAACCCAAAAAACAAGTGATGGTAAAAATGAGTATAACATTGTATGAATCGAATAAATGAAAAATGCATATAAACGTTTTAAAGGCTCTGTTTAATTTCTTAAATTACAACTTACCCCTGCTAAATTTCCATTAAGAATTAAACCAATTCGTTTTGTTTTTGTTTTGCTTTTTATTATTGCTGTTATTAGGTTTCCTTCAAGAAAATGTTTTCTATTATAGTCGATCTATTATTATGCTTGAGGGGAGATATTGTTGCTTTATGGTTTACTTTTCACTTAACTGTATTATCGATTGGTTTTATGTGGAGAGATCTTTTTACATTTGTCATTTCTGGGGGCTGGGAAGTAAGTATTTTGAAAATATTTGTGTATATATATTGTTAAACATTTATTGCTGGTAAATCGTTTTCGTAGGCATTACCTATTTGCTGATTGTAGACGAACTATTTATAAGACTTCATAGTTAATTTTTCATTGCACTTCATGAGTTATATTATGAGTTTATTTTGTTAAATTTATGTTTAGATTTTTATTACAGGAATATAGAAAGCTGTTATCACAGTATTTTTAAAAAGAAGAACACAAAACGAAAGGGTATGATAAGAGGTGTCGGGGAAAAAACTAAGAAACTCACAAATGTCAATTGCCAATTAGAGTTTTTCTTTACACACATAACTTATACTTTTTCCTTTAATTGTTATATTATTTAGTTTAATTTTGGTTTTAATTCGCTTAAAGTTTGCTCGAAAATACATGTGTCGAAAAAATGTTTCAATGTGTTTTCTATTATTTCATGTTGTCCGTCATATTATATCAAAGGATTTGCATTGTATTATTTGGTTCTAATTCTAATTATCATTTATGTTATTCGTAAGCGTAAATAGCTTCGTAAATGTGTGTCAAAATATTTAGAAATCATCGGATTGCTACTGGTGCGGTCTGAAAAGAAGTTTCCGGTAGGATCACAACAAATCAATCGAGTTGGTCTGGGCTCATTTATACTTATATATCAAAAAATATAATTTATAGACGTCGCTCAAGTGATTTGTTATAGACTACGCTCGCCTAGAGCTATGCCACTTCAAAAACTCACTCAATTGGAGGCAACTTGAGCAAACATTTGAGAATGGGCTAACATATAGGGGTCAGATAGATCGGCGGAGGCTCTAAACCTACTCATATGCAGCTATATTTATATGTTCCTTTACAGAGATAGAGAGAAATAGAGTGGGAGTAACATAACCGAAGGTCGATATCTATAAAAATTTAGCACAATTTCGTTCCTAACACTTGTAATGTTTTGATAAAAGTGGTTGCTTCTCACTTGGCTTAGCTTAAATGTAAACAATTAAAAGGTATACCAAAAGGGTTCCGAACACCGAACTCAGTGTTCCGAATGCTAGCTAAGATTAGCTGAGTAATTAACGTTTTGTTTACAAATTTACAATAGAGTATGCAAATGTATTAGCCTTCTAAAAACTAATATAAGTACAAATTCTGCCGTTGATACATGCATTATAATCTGAGTTGTGAACTTGTTGTTTACAAATTTACAATTGAGTATGCAAATGTATTAGCATTGTAAGAACTAATTTAAATATAAATTCTAAAGTGGATATATGCATTATTATCTGAGTTGTGAACTTTTTGTTTAGAAATTTACAATTGAGTATGCAAATGTATTAGCCGTGTAAAAACTAATATAAATTCAAATTCTGAAGTGGATTCAGGCATTATTAGCTGAGTTGTAAACTTTTTGTTTTCAAATTTACAATTGACTATGCAAATGTATTAGCCGTGTAAAAACTATTATAAATACTAATTCTGAAGTGGATACAGACATTATTAGCTGAGTATGCAAATGTATTAGGCGTGTAAAAACTAATATAAATATAAATTCTGAAGTGGATTCAGGCATTATTAGCTGAGTTGTGAACTTTTTGTTTACAAATTTACAATTGAGTATGCAAATGTATTAGCCTTCTAAAAACTAATATAAGTACAAATTCTGCCGTGGATACATGCATTATTAGCGGAGTTGTGAACTTTTTGTTTACAAATTTACAATTGAGTGTTTAAATCTATTAGCATTGTAAGAACTAATTTAAATATAAATTCTAAAGTGGATATATGCATTATTATCTGAGTTGTGAACTTTTTGTTTACAAATTTACAATTGAGTATGCAAATGTATTAGACGTGTAAAAACTAATATAAATATAAATTCTGAAGTGGATTCAGGCATTATTAGCTGAGTTGTGAACTTTTTGTTTACAAATTTACAATTGAGTATGCAAATGTATTAGCCTTCTAAAAACTAATATAAGTACAAATTCTGCCGTGGATACATGCATTATTAGCGGAGTTGTGAACTTTTTGTTTACAAATTTACAATTGAGTATGCAAATGTATTAGCCGTGTAAAAACTATTATAAATACAAATTCTGAAGTGGATACAGACATTATTAGCTGAACTGTGAACTTTTTGTTTACAATTTACAATTGAGTATGCAAATGTATAAGCCGTGTAAAAACTATTATAAATACAAATTCTGAAGTGGATACAGACATTATTAGCTGAGTATGCAAATGTATTAGACGTGTAAAAGCTAATATAAATATAAATTCTGAAGTGGAATCAGGCATTATTAGCAGAGTTGTGAACTTTTTGTTTACAAATTTACAATTGAGTATGCAAATGTATTAGCATTGTAAGAACTAATTTAAATATAAAATCTGCCGTGGATACATGCATTATTAGCTGAGATGTGAACTTTTTGTTTAGAAATTTACAATTGAGTATGCAAATGTATTAGCCGTGTAAAAACTAATATAAATTCAAATTCTGAAGTGGATTCAGGCATTATTAGCTGAGTTGTAAACTTTTTGTTTTCAAATTTACAATTGACTATGCAAATGTATTAGCCGTGTAAAAACTATTATAAATACTAATTCTGAAGTGGATACAGACATTATTAGCTGAGTATGCAAATGTATTAGGCGTGTAAAAACTAATATAAATATAAATTCTGAAGTGGATTCAGGCATTATTAGCTGAGTTGTAAACTTTTTGTTTACAAATTTACAATTGAGTATGCAAATGTATTAGCCTTCTAAAAACTAATATAAGTACAAATTCTGCCGTGGATACATGCATTATTAGCGGAGTTGTGAACTTTTTGTTTACAAATTTACAATTGAGTGTTTAAATCTATTAGCATTGTAAGAACTAATTTAAATATAAATTCTAAAGTGGATATATGCATTATTATCTGAGTTGTGAACTTTTTGTTTACAAATTTACAATTGAGTATGCAAATGTATTAGACGTGTAAAAACTAATATAAATATAAATTCTGAAGTGGATTCAGGCATTATTAGCTGAGTATGCAAATGTATTAGACGTGTAAAAACTAATATAAATATAAATTCTGAAGTGGATTCAGGCATTATTAGCTGAGTTGTGAACTTTTTGTTTACAAATTTACAATTGAGTATGCAAATGTATTAGCCTTCTAAAAACTAATATAAGTACAAATTCTGCCGTGGATACATGCATTATTAGCGGAGTTGTGAACTTTTTGTTTACAAATTTACAATTGAGTATGCAAATGTATTAGCCGTGTAAAAACTATTATAAATACAAATTCTGAAGTGGATACAGACATTATTAGCTGAACTGTGAACTTTTTGTTTACAATTTACAATTGAGTATGCAAATGTATAAGCCGTGTAAAAACTATTATAAATACAAATTCTGAAGTGGATACAGACATTATTAGCTGAGTATGCAAATGTATTAGACGTGTAAAAACTAATATAAATATAAATTCTGAAGTGGAATCAGGCATTATTAGCAGAGTTGTGAACTTTTTGTTTACAAATTTACAATTGAGTATGCAAATGTATTAGCATTGTAAGAACTAATTTAAATATAAAATCTGCCGTGGATACATGCATTATTAGCTGAGATGTGAACTTTTTGTTTACAAATTTACAATTGAGTATGCAAATGTATTAGCCGTGTAAAAACTAATATAAATACAAATTCTGAAGTGGATTCAGGCATTATTAGCTGAGTTGTGAACTTTTTGTTTTCAAATTTACAATAATGTATTAGCCGTGTAAAAACTATTATAAATACAAATTCTGAAGTGGATACAGACATTATTAGCTGAGTATGCAAATGTATTAGACGTGTAAAAACTAATATAAATATAAATTCTGAAGTGGAATCAGGCATTATTAGCAGAGTTGTGAACTTTTTGTTTACAAATTTACAATTGAGTATGCAAATGTATTAGCCTTCTAAAAACTAATATAAGTACAAATTCTGCCGTTGATACATGCATTATTAGCTGAGATGTGAACTTTTTGTTTACAAATTTACAATTGAGTATGCAAATGTATTAGACGTGTAAAAACTAATAAAAATATAAATTCTGAAGTGGATTCAGGCATTATTAGCTGAGTTATGAACTTTTTGTTTACAAATTTACAATTGAGTGTGCAAATGTATTAGCATTGTAAGAACTAATCTATATATATAAAAATCAATTGCTGTTCGTTAGTCTCGCTAAAACTCGAGAATGGCTGAACGGATTTATCTTATCTTGGTCTTGAATTATTCGTGGAGGTCTAGGGAAGGTTTAAAAGGTGAGAAAAATTCGAATAATTGCCGGGAAAATCCTCAAAACAGTATTTTTCTATTTCCCATACAAACGTTTTCTAAATAAAATGGAGAGTCAATTTGTAATTTATTACCGCTGTATAAAGTTCAAATTCGCATGCGCGTTGGAGGATCTAATATCGCGTTCCGAAACTCAACAAAAGTGAAAGTGAATCGCGAACGCGACAAAATTGCATAGTCTCACAGCTTCATATAGCTTCGAGAAAATTAATTTTAGCTAACTTCAGTTGTTAATCTGTCTTTTGTTTTTAATAAGACTATATAGAAATCGAAAGATAAATCTTAAGTTTTGTCACAAACGTTAAATTATAAATCTTAAGTTAAATTTCTGAACGCAATCATAATATTTGACATTAGATTTGACAACCAACTAATATGTCAATCCATCCTGTCTGTCGCTTTTCAGTCAGAATGGCAGTTTCGGCAGGACAAGGAGGAATCTTCTTTTTTATGCACTCCTCCGAAACGGCTTTACCGATTCTCATGAAATTTAGTGTGCTTATGCAGTTTGGTTCAACTTGAGAGATAGGATAGCTAAGATCTTTAACATCATGGCAGTTTCGGCAGGACAAGGAGGGATCTTATTTTTTTATGCACTCCTCCGAAACGGCTTTACCAATTCTCATGAAATTTAGTGCGCTTATGCAGTTTGGTTCAACTTGAGAGTTAGGATAGCTAATCATGGCAGTTTCGGCAGGACAAGGAGGAATCTTCTTTTTTATGCACTCCTTCGAAACGGCTTTACCGATTCTCATGAAATTTAGTGTGCTTATGCAGTTTGGTTCAACTTGATAGATAGGATAGCTAAGATTTTTTACATCATGGCAGTTTCGGCAGGACAAGGAGGAATCTTATTTTTTTATGCACTCCTCCGAAACGGCTTTACCAATTCTCATGAAACTTAGTGCGCTTATGCAGTTTGGTTCAACTTGAGAGTTAGGATAGCTAATCATGGCAGTTTCGGCAGGACAAGGAGGAATCTTCTTTTTTATGCACTCCTTCGAAACGGCTTTACCGATTCTCATGAAATTTAGTGTGCTTATGCAGTTTGGTTCAACTTGATAGATAGGATAGCTAAGATTTTTTACATCATGGCAGTTTCGGCAGGACAAGGAGGAATCTTATTTTTTTATGCACTCCTCCGAAACGGTTTTACCGATTCTCATGAAATTTAGTGTGCTTATGCAGTTTGGTTCAACTTGAGAGATAGGATAGCTAAGATCTTTTACATCATGGCAGTTTCGGCAGGACAAGGAGGAATCTTATTTTTTTATGCACTCCTCCGAAACGTTTTTACCGATTCTCATGAAATTTAGTGTGCTTATGCAGTTTGGTTCAACTTGAGAGATAGGATAGCTAAGATCTTTTACATCATGGCAGTTTCGGCAGAACAAGGAGGAATCTTCTTTTTTTATGCACTCCTCCGAAACGGCTTTACCGATTCTTATGGAATTTAGTGTGCTTATTTAACCAAATCTTTATGCTTTGCTCGGGCTATTTTGTTGATGAGTTTGCACCAAATTGGTTGAGCGGTTCTTCACGTATTACATATTTTGTAATATATTATTTCAATAAATCGCATTTCGTCAGAATTATTATTATTATTAGCTGAGTTGTAAACTTTTTGTTTACAAATTTACAATTGAGTATGCAAATGTATTAGCCTTCTAAAAACTAATATAAGTACAAATTCTGCCGTGGATACATGCATTATTAGCGGAGTTGTGAACTTTTTGTTTACAAATTTACAATTGAGTGTTTAAATCTATTAGCATTGTAAGAACTAATTTAAATATAAATTCTAAAGTGGATATATGCATTATTATCTGAGTTGTGAACTTTTTGTTTACAAATTTACAATTGAGTATGCAAATGTATTAGACGTGTAAAAACTAATATAAATATAAATTCTGAAGTGGATTCAGGCATTATTAGCTGAGTATGCAAATGTATTAGACGTGTAAAAACTAATATAAATATAAATTCTGAAGTGGATTCAGGCATTATTAGCTGAGTTGTGAACTTTTTGTTTACAAATTTACAATTGAGTATGCAAATGTATTAGCCTTCTAAAAACTAATATAAGTACAAATTCTGCCGTGGATACATGCATTATTAGCGGAGTTGTGAACTTTTTGTTTACAAATTTACAATTGAGTATGCAAATGTATTAGCCGTGTAAAAACTATTATAAATACAAATTCTGAAGTGGATACAGACATTATTAGCTGAACTGTGAACTTTTTGTTTACAATTTACAATTGAGTATGCAAATGTATAAGCCGTGTAAAAACTATTATAAATACAAATTCTGAAGTGGATACAGACATTATTAGCTGAGTATGCAAATGTATTAGACGTGTAAAAACTAATATAAATATAAATTCTGAAGTGGAATCAGGCATTATTAGCAGAGTTGTGAACTTTTTGTTTACAAATTTACAATTGAGTATGCAAATGTATTAGCATTGTAAGAACTAATTTAAATATAAAATCTGCCGTGGATACATGCATTATTAGCTGAGATGTGAACTTTTTGTTTACAAATTTACAATTGAGTATGCAAATGTATTAGCCGTGTAAAAACTAATATAAATACAAATTCTGAAGTGGATTCAGGCATTATTAGCTGAGTTGTGAACTTTTTGTTTTCAAATTTACAATAATGTATTAGCCGTGTAAAAACTATTATAAATACAAATTCTGAAGTGGATACAGACATTATTAGCTGAGTATGCAAATGTATTAGACGTGTAAAAACTAATATAAATATAAATTCTGAAGTGGAATCAGGCATTATTAGCAGAGTTGTGAACTTTTTGTTTACAAATTTACAATTGAGTATGCAAATGTATTAGCCTTCTAAAAACTAATATAAGTACAAATTCTGCCGTTGATACATGCATTATTAGCTGAGATGTGAACTTTTTGTTTACAAATTTACAATTGAGTATGCAAATGTATTAGACGTGTAAAAACTAATAAAAATATAAATTCTGAAGTGGATTCAGGCATTATTAGCTGAGTTATGAACTTTTTGTTTACAAATTTACAATTGAGTGTGCAAATGTATTAGCATTGTAAGAACTAATCTATATATATAAAAATCAATTGCTGTTCGTTAGTCTCGCTAAAACTCGAGAATGGCTGAACGGATTTATCTTATCTTGGTCTTGAATTATTCGTGGAGGTCTAGGGAAGGTTTAAAAGGTGAGAAAAATTCGAATAATTGCCGGGAAAATCCTCAAAACAGTATTTTTCTATTTCCCATACAAACGTTTTCTAAATAAAATGGAGAGTCAATTTGTAATTTATTACCGCTGTATAAAGTTCAAATTCGCATGCGCGTTGGAGGATCTAATATCGCGTTCCGAAACTCAACAAAAGTGAAAGTGAATCGCGAACGCGACAAAATTGCATAGTCTCACAGCTTCATATAGCTTCGAGAAAATTAATTTTAGCTAACTTCAGTTGTTAATCTGTCTTTTGTTTTTAATAAGACTATATAGAAATCGAAAGATAAATCTTAAGTTTTGTCACAAACGTTAAATTATAAATCTTAAGTTAAATTTCTGAACGCAATCATAATATTTGACATTAGATTTGACAACCAACTAATATGTCAATCCATCCTGTCTGTCGCTTTTCAGTCAGAATGGCAGTTTCGGCAGGACAAGGAGGAATCTTCTTTTTTATGCACTCCTCCGAAACGGCTTTACCGATTCTCATGAAATTTAGTGTGCTTATGCAGTTTGGTTCAACTTGAGAGATAGGATAGCTAAGATCTTTAACATCATGGCAGTTTCGGCAGGACAAGGAGGAATCTTATTTTTTTATGCACTCCTCCGAAACGGCTTTACCAATTCTCATGAAATTTAGTGCGCTTATGCAGTTTGGTTCAACTTGAGAGTTAGGATAGCTAATCATGGCAGTTTCGGCAGGACAAGGAGGAATCTTCTTTTTTATGCACTCCTTCGAAACGGCTTTACCGATTCTCATGAAATTTAGTGTGCTTATGCAGTTTGGTTCAACTTGATAGATAGGATAGCTAAGATTTTTTACATCATGGCAGTTTCGGCAGGACAAGGAGGAATCTTATTTTTTTATGCACTCCTCCGAAACGGCTTTACCAATTCTCATGAAACTTAGTGCGCTTATGCAGTTTGGTTCAACTTGAGAGTTAGGATAGCTAATCATGGCAGTTTCGGCAGGACAAGGAGGAATCTTCTTTTTTATGCACTCCTTCGAAACGGCTTTACCGATTCTCATGAAATTTAGTGTGCTTATGCAGTTTGGTTCAACTTGATAGATAGGATAGCTAAGATTTTTTACATCATGGCAGTTTCGGCAGGACAAGGAGGAATCTTATTTTTTTATGCACTCCTCCGAAACGGTTTTACCGATTCTCATGAAATTTAGTGTGCTTATGCAGTTTGGTTCAACTTGAGAGATAGGATAGCTAAGATCTTTTACATCATGGCAGTTTCGGCAGGACAAGGAGGAATCTTATTTTTTTATGCACTCCTCCGAAACGTTTTTACCGATTCTCATGAAATTTAGTGTGCTTATGCAGTTTGGTTCAACTTGAGAGATAGGATAGCTAAGATCTTTTACATCATGGCAGTTTCGGCAGAACAAGGAGGAATCTTCTTTTTTTATGCACTCCTCCGAAACGGCTTTACCGATTCTTATGGAATTTAGTGTGCTTATTTAACCAAATCTTTATGCTTTGCTCGGGCTATTTTGTTGATGAGTTTGCACCAAATTGGTTGAGCGGTTCTTCACGTATTACATATTTTGTAATATATTATTTCAATAAATCGCATTTCGTCAGAATGTCTTTTCTTTTATTGTCATTTGTCATTCATAATTATTGTTTTGTGTTTATAAGTGGTGAGTCTCTAAATTATCATTTGAAATACATTAAGAAGGTAAGATAATATTTTCAGCAAAATGCCACCGAAAAGATCGAATCTCAACAACGTAAGCAGCAGAGTGGCACGACGCAGACGTTTCGAAAGAGCTCATCAGTTGCCAGAACAAGTCAATACAAGAAATAGAGCTCAAAGAATTAGGACAGCAGAAGGTCGTGCACAAGAATCCCAGGAACAGCGTAGCGAACGTCTGCAGCAGAATATTACGAGAATCAGGGCGGCTCGAGATAGAAACATAGATATGTATAGTACGAGCACAAGTACGACAAAGGCAGCGGAACAGTCGCTCATTAGTTCGTACATCATTCGTTCGTCTTGCTTTTGAATATGCACCAGATATTAACTACTTTGCGCATTCAAAAATTGCTATCGGTGGAATGGACAAAGTATGTCAATATTGTCAGGCGTTTAAATTTCGGAATGAAACTGCCGGTATGTGCTGCGCAGCAGGAAAAGTCGTTTTGCAACCTCTACTTGCTCCGCCAGAACCTTTATTATCCCTTCTTGCTGGAAATTCAAATGACTCAAAATTATTTTTGCGTAAAATACGCAAATTTAATAGTTGCTTCCAAATGACTACATTCAAAATACAAGGCCAGATGTACCACAAAATTGGATTATTGATGCCTGATGATAATCCGAAATTTCTTCAAATTTATTTTATGGGCAATTGTGAAGAGCGCGTAACGACCCGATGCCAGTATCATTTTATTGAACAAGCAGAGGAAGCGGTTTAGGAGTCTATAGCGAACAAACATAGTGACAGGAGATTTTTATATATTAAGATTACTGTTGAAGGTTTAATATTTTATTTACTGACAACTCTGTAATATGCTCATTGTTTCCGTATTGTTTCCTACAAATAATATGCATGACAAAACAGTGTTTGCCGGGTCAACTATAATTAGTACGGGCCCAGCAAAGCGGGTCGGGTCTGCTAGTTTAAATATAAATTCTAAAGTGGATATATGCATTACTATCTGAGTTGTGAACTTTTTGTTTACAAATTTACAATTGAGTATGCAAATGTATTAGACGTGTAAAAACTAATATAAATATAAATTCTGAAGTGGATTCAGGCATTATTAGCTGAGTTGTGAACTTTTTGTTTACAAATTTACAATTGAGTATGCAAATGTATTAGCATTGTAAGAACTAATTTAAATATAAATTCTAAAGTGGATATATGCATTATTATCTGAGTTGTGAATTTTTTGTTTACAAATTTACAATTGAGTATGCAAATGTATTAGACGTGTAAAAACTAATCTATATATATAAAAATGGAGACAAAAAATGTTAGGGATCAAATCACAAGAGAACGGCTGGGCCGATTTGGCTCAATTTTCTTTTCAGTTTTTTGTAATTGCCAGAAGAAGGTTATAGCATAAGAAAATTTTGGAAAGTCCTTTCGGAAAGGTCGCTAGCGGCTCAACAGATGGACACAGTGTTGTATGTAAAATTCTGAAACACCTTACAAAGATCATAGCTGCGTTGAAATTGTGTATCAATGAACTCGGTAAAAAAATATTTAAACAAAAAAATCGAGCTAACGAAGCATTACCAAAGTGAGCTTAAACAATTGGAAGTAATGCCTGCTGTTAGACGATCAAATCTTGGGCGGCGTTCACGCAATGCAATAAGTAATCAGAATTTCCGTAATAGTCGGACGCAAGAGGAACGTACAGAAATAAATGCATCGATACGTGCCCAAATGGCACAGCTTCGCGCTGCACAAAGACCACCTCAAGCCCGACAAAATAATAGAGGAAGACGAGCCGCAAATGAAAACTTGAATCGCGCTGCATTCGCATACAATCCTGAAACATCCTACAAGGATCTTACGTGCGTTGTTATTGGTTCATTATCTGTTGTATGTCAGCATTGTAATGCATTGAAGTTTCGGTTGGAAACCCCCGGCTTATGCTGTGCAGGTGGCAAAATTAAATTGCCCGTTTTGGCTCATCCACCAGAGCCTTTGTACTCGCTACTATATTGAAACTCAGCCCAATCAAACAGTTTCCTGAAGCTTGCACAAAAATATAACGGATGCTTTCAAATGACGTCTTTTGGAGCCGAGGTTGTTCAACAATCAGGCTACAATCCAAGTTATAAGGTATCACATTTTTTCAAAATTGCATCCCAACATTCAGATTCAAGGGCAAATTCACCACCGAGCGGGCGCTTTGTTACCACCACAAAACAAAGATCATAAATTCCTTCAGATCTATTTCATTGGTGATTCGGAAGTTGAACTAAATCACCGCTGTGCAATTTTTACTGCAACTAAACGTGAAATTATTCAACAATTGCAAAACCTTCTCCATGAGCATAATGAATTGGTCAGATTGTTTAAAACCGCATTGGATATAATGCATTATGACGAACATAAAATCATTATCAGCGCTGACAAAAGACCCACTGGTAGCCATGCAAGACAATTTAATGCTCCCACTATCAATGAAGTCGCAGTGGTGATAGTTGGCGAGAATGTTGAATCACGCGATATTGTTCTTAAGCGTCGGGATAATGGCCAATTGCAGCGAGTTTATGAGACTCATCGGTCTTATGATGCTCTTCAATACCCGTTGATGTTCTGTCGTGGAGAAGATGGGTATCCCTTCAACATAAAGATGGTCAATCCAACGACAGGTTTGTTTAAAAGTCATCACGTCTTTTTAATTCTACAACTGAGTTTGAATTCAAATTTTAGGAGAAAAAACGAATAAGCAGGTTAGCTGTTTGAATTTTTATGCGTATCGATTGATGATTCGACTTGATGTTGACAATCATCTGTTAATATATCGCCGTTTGTTTCAACAGTACTGTGTCAACATGTACGTCAAAGTAGAAACGGAACGTCTCAATTTCATTCGTTTTAATCAGTCGAAGTTGGGGCGAGATAAAGTTCGCCGGGTCCGCTAGTATAAATATAAATTCTGAAGTGGATTCAGGCATTATTAGCTGAGTTGTGAACTTTTTGTTTACAAATTTACAATTGAGTATGCAAATGTATTAGCATTGTAAGAACTAATTTAAATATAAAATCTGCCGTGGATACATGCATTATTAGCTGAGATGTGAACTTTTTGTTTACAAATTTACAATTGAGTATGCAAATGTATTAGACGTGTAAAAACTAATATAAATATAAATTCTGAAGTGGATTCAGGCATTATTAGCTGAGTTATGAACTTTTTGTTTACAAATTTACAATTGAGTGTGCAAATGTATTAGCATTGTAAGAACTAATTTAAATATAAATTCTAAGGTGGATATATGCATTATTTTCTGAGCTGTGATCTTTTTGTTTACAAATTTACAATTGAGTATGCAAATGTTTTAGCATTGTAAGAACTAATTTAAATATAAATTCTAAAGTGGATACATGCATTATTAGTTGAGATGTGAACTTTTTGTTTACAAATATAAAATTGAGTATGCAAATTTATTAGCCGTGTAAAAACTAATATAAATACAAATTCTAAAGTGGATTCAGGCATTATTAGCTGAGTTGTGAACTTTTTGTTTTCAAATTTACAATTGAGTATGCAAATGTATTAGCCGTGTAAAAACTATTATAATTACAAATTCTGAAGTGGATACAGGCATTATTAGCTGAGTATGCAAATGCATTAGACGTGTAAAAACTAATATAAATATAAATTCTGAAGTGGATTCAGGCATTATTAGCTGAGTTGTGAACTTTTTGTTTACAAATTTACAATTGAGTATGCAAATGTATTAGCATTGTAAGAACTAATTTAAACATAAAATCTGCCGTGGATACATGCATTATTAGCTGAGATGTGAACTTTTTGTTTACATATTTACAATTGAGTATGCAAATGTATTACCCGTGTAAAAACTATTATAAATACACATTCTAAAGTGGATACAGACATTATTAGCTGAGTTATGAACTTTTTGTTTACAATTTACAATTGAGTATGCAAATGTATAAGCCGTGTAAAAACTAATATAAGTACAAATTCTGCCGTGGATACATGCATTATTAGCTGAGTTGTGAACTTTTTGTTTACAATATACAATTGAGTATGCAAATGTATTAGCATTGTAAGAACTAATTTAAATATAAAATCTGCCGTGGATACATGCATTATTAGCTGAGATGTGAACTTTTTGTTTACAAATTTAGAATTGAGTATGCAAATGTATTAGACGTGTAAAAACTAATATAAATATAAATTCTGAAGTGGATTCAGGCATTATTAGCTGAGTTATGAACTTTTTGTTTACAAATTTACAATTGAGTGTGCAAATGTATTAGCATTGTAAGGACTAATCTATATATATAAAAATGGAGACAAAAAATGTTAGGGATCAAATCACAAGAGAACGGCTGGGCCGATTTGGCTCAATTTTCTTTTCAGTTTTTTGTAATTGCCAGAAGAAGGTTATAGCATAAGAAAATTTTGGAAAGTCCTTTCGGAAAGGTCGCTAGCGGCTCAACAGATGGACACACTGTTGTATGTAAAATTCTGAAACACCTTACAAAGATCATAGCTGCGTTGAAATTGTGTATCAATGAACTCGGTAAAAAAATATTTAAACAAAAAAATCGAGCTAACGAAGCATTACCAAAGTGAGCTTAAACAATTGGAAGTAATGCCTGCTGTTAGACGATCAAATCTTGGGCGGCGTTCACGCAATGCAATAAGTAATCAGAATTTCCGTAATAGTCGGACGCAAGAGGAACGTACAGAAATAAATGCATCGATACGTGCCCAAATGGCACAGCTTCGCGCTGCACAAAGACCACCTCAAGCCCGACAAAATAATAGAGGAAGACGAGCCGCAAATGAAAACTTGAATCGCGCTGCATTCGCATACAATCCTGAAACATCCTACAAGGATCTTACGTGCGTTGTTATTGGTTCATTATCTGTTGTATGTCAGCATTGTAATGCATTGAAGTTTCGGTTGGAAACCCCCGGCTTATGCTGTGCAGGTGGCAAAATTAAATTGCCCGTTTTGGCTCATCCACCAGAGCCTTTGTACTCGCTACTATATGGAAACTCAGCCCAATCAAACAGGTTTCTGAAGCTTGCACAAAAATATAACGGATGCTTTCAAATGACGTCTTTTGGAGCCGAGGTTGTTCAACAATCAGGCTACAATCCAAGTTATAAGGTAATGGCGTCTCTTTATTATCACATTTTTTCAAAATTGCATCCCAACATTCAGATTCAAGGGCAAATTCACCACCGAGCGGGCGCTTTGTTACCACCACAAAACAAAGATCATAAATTCCTTCAGATCTATTTCATTGGTGATTCGGAAGTTGAACTAAATCACCGCTGTGCAATTTTTACTGCAACTAAACGTGAAATTATTCAACAATTGCAAAACCTTCTCCATGAGCATAATGAATTGGTCAGATTGTTTAAAACCGCATTGGATATAATGCATTATGACGAACATAATATCATTATCAGCGCTGACAAAAGACCCACTGGTAGCCATGCAAGACAATTTAATGCTCCCACTATCAATGAAGTCGCAGTGGTGATAGTTGGCGAGAATGTTGAATCACGCGATATTGTTCTTAAGCGTCGGGATAATGGCCAATTGCAGCGAGTTTATGAGAATCATCGGTCTTATGATGCTCTTCAATACCCGTTGATGTTCTGTCGTGGAGAAGATGGGTATCACTTCAACATAAAGATGGTCAATCCAACGACAGGTTTGTTTAAAAGTCATCACGTCTTTTTAATTCTACAACTGAGTTTGAATTCAAATTTTAGGAGAAGAAACGAATAAGAAGGTTAGCTGTATGAATTTTTATGCGTATCGATTGATGATTCGACTTGATGTTGACAATCATCTGTTAATATACCGCCGTTTGTTTCAACAGTACTGTGTCAACATGTACGTCAAAGTAGAAACGGAACGTCTCAATTTCATTCGTTTTAATCAGTCGAAGTTGGGGCGAGATAAAGTTCGCCGGGTCCGCTAGTATAAATATAAATTCTGAAGTGGATTCAGGCATTATTAGCTGAGTTGTGAACTTTTTGTTTACAAATTTACAATTGAGTATGCAAATGTATTAGCATTGTAAGAACTAATTTAAATATAAAATCTGCCGTGGATACATGCATTATTAGCTGAGATGTGAACTTTTTGTTTACAAATTTACATTGAGTATGCAAATGTATTAGACGTGTAAAAACTAATATAAATATAAATTCTGAAGTGGATTCAGGCATTATTAGCTGAGTTATGAACTTTTTGTTTACAAATTTACAATTGAGTGTGCAAATGTATTAGCATTGTAAGAACTAATTTAAATATAAATTCTAGGGTGGATATATGCATTATTTTCTGAGCTGTGATCTTTTTGTTTACAAATTTACAATTGAGTATGCAAATGTTTTAGCATTGTAAGAACTAATTTAAATATAAATTCTAAAGTGGATACATGCATTATTAGTTGAGATGTGAACTTTTTGTTTACAAATATAAAATTGAGTATGCAAATTTATTAGCCGTGTAAAAACTAATATAAATACAAATTCTAAAGTGGATTCAGGCATTATTAGCTGAGTTGTGAACTTTTTGTTTTCAAATTTACAATTGAGTATGCAAATGTATTAGCCGTGTAAAAACTATTATAATTACAAATTCTGAAGTGGATACAGACATTATTAGCTGAGTATGCAAATGCATTAGACGTGTAAAAACTAATATAAATATAAATTCTGAAGTGGAATCAGGCATTATTAGCTGAGTTGTGAACTTTTTGTTTACAAATTTACAATTGAGTATGCAAATGTATTAGCATTGTAAGAACTAATTTAAACATAAAATCTGCCGTGGATACATGCATTATTAGCTGAGATGTGAACTTTTTGTTTACATATTTACAATTGAGTATGCAAATGTATTACCCGTGTAAAAACTATTATAAATACACATTCTAAAGTGGATACAGACATTATTAGCTGAGTTATGAACTTTTTGTTTACAATTTACAATTGAGTATGCAAATGTATAAGCCGTGTAAAAACTAATATAAGTACAAATTCTGCCGTGGATACATGCATTATTAGCTGAGTTGTGAACTTTTTGTTTACAATATACAATTGAGTATGCAAATGTATTAGCATTGTAAGAACTAATTTAAATATAAAATCTGCCGTGGATACATGCATTATTAGCTGAGATGTGAACTTTTTGTTTACAAATTTAGAATTGAGTATGCAAATGTATTAGACGTGTAAAAACTAATATAAATATAAATTCTGAAGTGGATTCAGGCATTATTAGCTGAGTTATGAACTTTTTGTTTACAAATTTACAATTGAGTGTGCAAATGTATTAGCATTGTAAGGACTAATCTATATATATAAAAATGGAGACAAAAAATGTTAGGGATCAAATCACAAGAGAACGGCTGGGCCGATTTGGCTCAATTTTCTTTTCAGTTTTTTGTAATTGCCAGAAGAAGGTTATAGCATAAGAAAATTTTGGAAAGTCCTTTCGGAAAGGTCGCTAGCGGCTCAACAGATGGACACACTGTTGTATGTAAAATTCTGAAACACCTTACAAAGATCATAGCTGCGTTGAAATTGTGTATCAATGAACTCGGTAAAAAAATATTTAAACAAAAAAATCGAGCTAACGAAGCATTACCAAAGTGAGCTTAAACAATTGGAAGTAATGCCTGCTGTTAGACGATCAAATCTTGGGCGGCGTTCACGCAATGCAATAAGTAATCAGAATTTCCGTAATAGTCGGACGCAAGAGGAACGTACAGAAATAAATGCATCGATACGTGCCCAAATGGCACAGCTTCGCGCTGCACAAAGACCACCTCAAGCCCGACAAAATAATAGAGGAAGACGAGCCGCAAATGAAAACTTGAATCGCGCTGCATTCGCATACAATCCTGAAACATCCTACAAGGATCTTACGTGCGTTGTTATTGGTTCATTATCTGTTGTATGTCAGCATTGTAATGCATTGAAGTTTCGGTTGGAAACCCCCGGCTTATGCTGTGCAGGTGGCAAAATTAAATTGCCCGTTTTGGCTCATCCACCAGAGCCTTTGTACTCGCTACTATATGGAAACTCAGCCCAATCAAACAGGTTCCTGAAGCTTGCACAAAAATATAACGGATGCTTTCAAATGACGTCTTTTGGAGCCGAGGTTGTTCAACAATCAGGCTACAATCCAAGTTATAAGGTAATGGCGTCTCTTTATTATCACATTTTTTCAAAATTGCATCCCAACATTCAGATTCAAGGGCAAATTCACCACCGAGCGGGCGCTTTGTTACCACCACAAAACAAAGATCATAAATTCCTTCAGATCTATTTCATTGGTGATTCGGAAGTTGAACTAAATCACCGCTGTGCAATTTTTACTGCAACTAAACGTGAAATTATTCAACAAAAGAGGAACTCATCACAAAGGTGTTTCCCGACATAGCACAAAATTATACAAATCTCGATTGGATTAGTGAACGGGCAATACTAGCCGCGAAGAATAAGGACGTAGATAGTTTGAATTTCCTTATTCAAAGTGAAATCGCTGGAGAACTGCATTCATACAGATCCGTTGACAGCGTGACCGACGAGGATGAAGCGACCAACTATCCGACAGAATTTTTGAACTCACTGGATGTGCCAGGAACTCCGCCGCATAATTTGCAACTAAAGGTGGGATCGATTATTATAATGCTGCGGAATCTAAATCATCCAAGATTATGCAACGGTACTCGGTTGTCCGTTAAGAAACTAATGAACAACTTGATTCAAGCGACTATCATAAAGGGAAAATTTAAAGGAGAGGAAGTTCTTACCCCACGAATTCCGATTATTCCAACAGATCTTCCATTCCAATTCAAGAGGATTCAGTTCCCAGTTCGATTGGCATTTGCGATGAAAATCAATAAATCGCAAGGCCAATCGTTGGAAGTCTGCGGGATAAATCTGGAATATCCATGTTTTTCACATGGCCAGCTATACGTAGCCTGTTTCCGTGTGGGAAAGCCGTCATCATTATTCATTTTTGCACCGGATAACAAAACAAAAAATATTGTTTATCAGATCGCTCTCCACTAATTTCAAGTCAAAAAAATTTGTCAATCCAACGAAAGGTTTGTTTAAAAGTCATCACTTCTTTTTGATTATCAACTAATTTTGAATTCAAATTTTAGGAGAAGATAGGAATAAGGTAAGGTAATAATGTACGTCAAATTAGAAACGGAACGTCTCAATTTAATTTGTTTTAATCAGTCGAAGTTGGGGCGAGATAAAGTTCGCCGGGAAGAATAAGGACGTAGATAGTTTGAATTTTCTTATTTAAAGTCAAATCGCTGGAGAACTGCATTTATACAGATCCGATGACAGCGTGACCGACGAGGATGAAGCGACCAACTATCCGACAGAATTTTTGAACTCACTGGATGTGCCAGGAACTCCGCCGCATAATTTGCAACTAAAGGTGGGATCGATTATTATAATGCTGCGGAATCTAAATCATCCGAGATTATGCAACGGTACTCGGTTGTCCGTTAAGAAACTAATGAACAACGTGATTCAAGCGACTATCATCAAGGGAAAATTTAAAGGAGAAGAAGTTCTTATCCCACGAATTCCGATTATTCCAACAGATCTTCCATTCCAATTCAAGAGGATTCAGTTCCCAGTTCGATTGGCATTTGCGATGACAATCAATAAATCGCAAGGCCAATCGTTGGAAGTCTGCGGGATAAATCTGGAATATCCATGTTTTTCACATGGCCAGCTATACGTAGCCTGTTTGCGTGTGGGAAAGCCGTCATCATTATTCATTTTTGCAACGGATAACAAAACAAAAAATATTGTTTATCAGATCGCTCTCCACTAATTTCAAGTCAAAAAAATTTGTCAATCCAACGAAAGGTTTGTTTAAAAGTCATCACTTCTTTTTGATTATCAACTAATTTTGAATTCAAATTTTAGGAGAAGATAGGAATAAGGTAAGGTAATAATGAAAGAGCTCCAAAATAAATAAGAAGTCTTCATGTGTTGAGTTTTTGTAAGAAACTGATTTTATTCCATTCAAACCCTAGCTTATATAGCTAACATGAGAGTGTACATTGTAGATCTTAGTTCTAGACCCACGCATCGGACAGTTCCCGATCGTGAGAAATATTCTAAGCGATAAGGGTGCACATGTCAACCCGATCGTAAATATCCTAAACAAACCCAGACCGCTCACAGGAGGTCATATTTCGGGTTACTTGTTACATAGGCTCAAGTGGCGGTTTCTTATAGCTATGCACACAAGTGTTAGACCGTGCACTGCGGCAGAGATTTATTTAATGCTTAACAGATGCGTTCTTATTTATAACCGTGTTCATGTTTGAACATTCTGCCAAGGTCCAGCAAGGTTCGGGGTACATTTAAATTAGTTGCAATCAAACATAAGTGGACTGTATTTATTTATATTATTAATTTTGCAACTAATATTTTACAACGCCTCTGTATCATGGCTTAATAAACAATTACAATTTCATTTTAATTTTAAATTCATGTTCCTGTGTGAACATTCTGCTAAGGGCCAGCAAGCTGTAGAATTTTAGGTTATCAACAAAAAATACAATACAATTCAAAATTATTTTTTACGAATTACAAATTTTACCTTTATAGATTTTGTGTACTGACATCGAAAGCATCAGCTTGTAATTGCCTGCTTACGAAATTATAATTATTTTTTATTTTTTAACTGAGTACCCTTACTACTCCCAGATACCTCAAAAGTGAGGTCCTGCCGGCGGAATAGGCGGACTAAAATGCCACTCAATTCCATCTTTTAATGGCCTTTGCCAACTTTCTAGCTGCGCCTACAAAATTTGTTCCGTTTATCGAAATAGATCGTAGCGCATTTTCCTCTTCTTGCGACCAAACCTTCTGAGTGCTGCTGCAGTCAGTGTTGGATGCGTTGAGGTGCCGCCTGAATCCTCGCTGCTGCTGTCGTCGCTGCTGCTGTCGTCGCTGCTGCTGTCGTCGCTGCCGCCTTGTCGTCGCTGCGGCTGTAGTGGTTGTTGCAGACTTATTTGTAGTTGCTGCCGTGCGGTCGTCCCTCCTTCTCCTTATTCTCCGTCAAGGGCTGGGTAACTTCCACACAAAATTTGTTTATATTTTGTCGATTACTCGACAATAAAAAATTTTTCATTTTTATTCTCTTAAAAAACCAACCAATGGAGGTGGAACAATTTTTTGTTTTTTTTTTTAACAAAAAGGACTCTTTTTTATCCTTTTGCTTTTGGCAATTTCAAATACCACACAATAATTTTATTTATTATTTTCCAATTTAATGCACTTTTTTTTTTTTAGCACATTCACTACTGATGTTTTCTTTTATTTTTTTTTTTCAAAAAAAAGGCCTCAGTATGCCTCCAAACCATATATTTCAATGGTATCACTTCTGATGTTTTTTTTATATTTTTTTTCATAAAAAGGCCTCAGTACGCCTCCAACACCATATATTTCAATGGTATCACTTCTGATGTTTTTTTATATTTTTTTTCATAAAAAGGCCTCAGTACGCCTCCAACACCATATATTTCAATGGTATCACTTCTGATGTTTTTTTATATTTTTTTTCATAAAAAGGCCTCAGTACGCCTCCAACACCATATCTTTTAATGGTATTATAGCAACCTTTAGCTATGTCAAGCCTAAATGGTGCTTCAATTTAAACATAAAAGACTCTTTTGTGTCTTTTTGTTTTATAATATTATTCTCTGTTCCTTACCACGGGTGGGGGGAAACAAGAGATAATTATTTTTGCAGCCTTAATATTTTAAGGTGCTGATTTATAACTCTGAACCTCTTACCACAGGGGGGAAAGTTGCAGAGCGGTCGAAGGACCAAAATGAAAGACCGCCCGAATTAGAGGACGTCTTCATACGTTGAGTTTTTGTAAGAAACTGATTTTATTCCATTCAAACCCTAGCTTATATAGCTAACATGAGAATGTACATTGTAGATCTTAGTTCTAGACCCACGCATCGGACAGTTCCCGATCGTGAGAAATATTCTAAGCGATAAGGGTGCACATGTCAACCCGATCGTAAATATCCTAAACAAACCCAGACCGCTCACAGGAGGTCATATTTCGGGTTACTTGTTACATAGGCTCAAGTGGCGGTTTCTTATAGCTATGCACACAAGTGTTAGACCGTGCACTGCGGCAGAGATTTATTTAATGCTTAACAGATGCGTTCTTATTTATAACCGTGTTCATGTTTGAACATTCTGCCAAGGTCCAGCAAGGTTCGGGGTACATTTAAATTAGTTGCAATCAAACATAAGTGGACTGTATTTATTTATATTATTAATTTTGCAACTAATATTTTACAACGCCTCTGTATCATGGCTTAATAAACAATTACAATTTCATTTTAATTTTAAATTCATGTTCCTGTGTGAACATTCTGCTAAGGGCCAGCAAGCTGTAGAATTTTAGGTTATCAACAAAAAATACAATACAATTCAAAATTATTTTTTACGAATTACAAATTTTACCTTTATAGATTTTGTGTACTGACATCGAAAGCATCAGCTTGTAATTGCCTGCTTACGAAATTATAATTATTTTTTATTTTTTAACTGAGTACCCTTACTACTCCCAGATACCTCAAAAGTGAGGTCCTGCCGGCGGAATAGGCGGACTAAAATGCCACTCAATTCCATCTTTTAATGGCCTTTGCCAACTTTCTAGCTGCGCCTACAAAATTTGTTCCGTTTATCGGAATAGATCGTAGCGCATTTTCCTCTTCTTGCGACCAAACCTTCTGAGTGCTGCTGCAGTCAGTGTTGGATGCGTTGAGGTGCCGCCTGAATCCTCGCTGCTGCTGTCGTCGCTGCTGCTGTCGTCGCTGCCGCCTTGTCGTCGCTGCGGCTGTAGTGGTTGTTGCAGACTTATTTGTAGTTGCTGCCGTGCGGTCGTCCCTCCTTCTCCTTATTCTCCGTCAAGGGCTGGGTAACTTCCACACAAAATTTGTTTATATTTTGTCGATTACTCGACAATAAAAAATTTTTCATTTTTATTCTCTTAAAAAACCAACCAATGGAGGTGGAACAATTTTTTGTTTTTTTTTTTTTAACAAAAAGGACTCTTTTTTATCCTTTTGCTTTTGGCAATTTCAAATACCACACAATAATTTTATTTATTATTTTCCAATTTAATGCACTTTTTTTTTTTTAGCACATTCACTACTGATGTTTTCTTTTATTTTTTTTTTTTCAAAAAAAGGCCTCAGTATGCCTCCAAACCATATATTTCAATGGTATCACTTCTGATGTTTTTTTAATATTTTTTTTCATAAAAAGGCCTCAGTACGCCTCCAACACCATATATTTCAATGGTATCACTTCTGATGTTTTTTTATATTTTTTTTCATAAAAAGGCCTCAGTACGCATCCAACACCATATATTTCAATGGTATCACTTCTGATGTTTTTTTATATTTTTTTTCATAAAAAGGCCTCAGTACGCCTCCAACACCATATCTTTTAATGGTATTATAGCAACCTTTAGCTATGTCAAGCCTAAATGGTGCTTCAATTTAAACATAAAAGACTCTTTTGTGTCTTTTTGTTTTATAATATTATTCTCTGTTCCTTACCACGGGTGGGGGGAAACAAGAGATAATTATTTTTGCAGCCTTAATATTTTAAGGTGCTGATTTATAACTCTGAACCTCTTACCACAGGGGGGAAAGTTGCAGAGCGGTCGAAGGACCAAAATGAAAGACCGCCCGAATTAGAGGACGTCTTCATACGTTGAGTTTTTGTAAGAAACTGATTTTATTCCATTCAAACCCTAGCTTATATAGCTAACATGAGAATGTACATTGTAGATCTTAGTTCTAGACCCACGCATCGGACAGTTCCCGATCGTGAGAAATATTCTAAGCGATAAGGGTGCACATGTCAACCCGATCGTAAATATCCTAAACAAACCCAGACCGCTCACAGGAGGTCATATTTCGGGTTACTTGTTACATAGGCTCAAGTGGCGGTTTCTTATAGCTATGCACACAAGTGTTAGACCGTGCACTGCGGCAGAGATTTATTTAATGCTTAACAGATGCGTTCTTGTTTATAACCGTGTTCATGTTTGAACATTCTGCCAAGGTCCAGCAAGGTTCGGGGTACATTTAAATTAGTTGCAATCAAACATAAGTGGACTGTATTTATTTATATTATTAATTTTGCAACTAATATTTTACAACGCCTCTGTATCATGGCTTAATAAACAATTACAATTTCATTTTAATTTTAAATTCATGTTCCTGTGTGAACAAATAATGTACGTCAAATTAGAAACGGAACGTCTCAATTTAATTTGTTTTAATCAGTCGAAGTTGGGGCGAGATAAAGTTCGCCGGGAAGAATAAGGACGTAGATAGTTTGAATTTTCTTATTTAAAGTCAAATCGCTGGAGAACTGCATTCATACAGATCCGATGACAGCGTGACCGACGAGGATGAAGCGACCAACTATCCGACAGAATTTTTGAACTCACTGGATGTGCCAGGAACTCCGCCGCATAATTTGCAACTAAAGGTGGGATCGATTATTATAATGCTGCGGAATCTAAATCATTCGAGATTATGCAACGGTACTCGGTTGTCCGTTAAGAAACTAATGAACAACTTGATTCAAGCGACTATCATAAAGGGAAAATTTAAAGGAGAGGAAGTTCTTATCCCACGAATTCCGATTATTCCAACAGATCTTCCATTCCAATTCAAGAGGATTCAGTTCCCAGTTCGATTGGCATTTGCGATGACAATCAATAAATCGCAAGGCCAATCGTTGGAAGTCTGCGGGATAAATCTGGAATATCCATGTTTTTCACATGGCCAGCTATACGTAGCCTGTTTGCGTGTGGGAAAGCCGTCATCATTATTCATTTTTGCACCGGATAACAAAACAAAAAATATTGTTTATCAGATCGCTCTCCACTAATTTCAAGTCAAAAAAATTTGTCAATCCAACGAAAGGTTTGTTTAAAAGTCATCACTTCTTTTTGATTATCAACTAATTTTGAATTCAAATTTTAGGAGAAGATAGGAATAAGGTAAGGTAATAATGTACGTCCAAGTAGAAACGGAACGTCTCAATTTAATTTGTTTTAATCAGTCGAAGTTGGGGCGAGATAAAGTTCGCCGGGAAGAATAAGGACGTAGATAGTTTGAATTTCCTTATTCAAAGTCAAATCGCTGGAGAACTGCATTCATACAGATCCGTTGACAGCGTGACCGACGAGGATGAAGCGACCAACTATCCGACATAATTTTTGAACTCACTGGTTTGTTTAAAAGTCATCACTTCTTTTTGATTCTCAACTAATTTTGAATTCAAATTTTAGCCTAAAATTTTTAGGAGAAGATAGGAATAAGGTCAGCTCTATGAATTTTTATGCGTATTGATTGAAGATGTTTCAATAGTAGTGTTTCGACATGTACGTCAAAGTAGAAACGGAACGTCTCAATTTAATTTGTTTTAATCAGTCGAAGTTGGCGCGAGATAAAGTTCGCCGGGTCCGCTAGTTTAAATATAAATTCTAAAGTGGATACATGCATTATTAGTTGAGATGTGAACTTTTTGTTTACAAATTTAAAATTGAGTATGCAAATGTATTAGCCGTGTAAGAACTATTATAAATACAAATTCTGAAGTGGATACAGACATTATTAGCTGAGTATGCAAATGTATTAGACGTGTAAAAACTAATATAAATATCAGAGCTTGCAAAAAACTGTCGACCGTTTCTAGTTGTCTGCATATATCTTTCTCTCTCTCACTCTTTACGAAAAGACTCAGAGAGCACCCGTTCATGAGTTCTTGGAATCAGCTCGCGCGCGTTCAGAGCGAACTGGTTTTTTTCTATTCTGTTTTGTTTTGGTTGTCCCATGAACCGTGGTAAGTGAACAAAAGTCTTTTGCGTATGTATTGGAATACATTCACACGCATAGGCAAGCAAATCCTTAATCGTTTAGTTGCGATCGTGAATTGAGTGCGGGAAGTTGCGAACTAATTTTTGTAAAATGGGAAGAGATACAAATAAAAATGTTCACCAATTCTTTAAATTTAATTTGGACGAGAACAAATCAGTTTGTAATGTTTGCGGTATTAAATTGTCCGGTAATCATTCAACAAATTTAAGACGGCACCTAACAGCCAAGCATATGGACATTTTGAATGAGTGGAATAAATCTGGAAATACAAATTTAACACAATGCGAAGAAAAACGAAGAATATCGTATCAAACGAGTGAAAAAGCAATTGTTTCTTCTTTGATAAAAATTGTGACCACAGACGGAAAACCATTCAAATTTCTAGACAGTGAAGGGTTCAACGAAATAATGGATCCAATTTATAATGCACTTGGCATGAACCCTGTGACGTCTAGAAATATTATGAATTTTGTGTCAGTCAAAGAGCAGTCTGTCAAAGAAAATATAAGGGCACTTGCGAAGGGAAAGCTGGTGTCGCTGAAAATCGATGTTGCCACCAGAATGGATAAAGCCATTCTAGGAATCAACTTGCAAATGATCCACTCAACCCTGGCTAAAACCGAGATTATTGTGAAGACCTTGGGCATGATTGAGCTCGGGGAATCTCACACTGGAATATATATGAAGAATAAAATTCTAGAAGTCTTAGATGATTATGGCATATCACTTGATCAGATCTACAGGTAAAAATTGAATTACATAAAATGTTTAAAATATGTGATTTTTTTTTTTTAACAAAATTTCATATTCATCTATACAGCATTACGTCTGATAATGGGCGAAACATGATAAAGGCCGTCCAGGTATTAAATGATGCGACAGAGGAATCCCTTTTTGAAGAAAACATAGAAAGTGAGAATCTTCTGAATGAACTGGATTCTATTGAACTGGCTAATATACACTTAGTGAGATGTGCAGCACACACTCTGCAACTGTGCGTATATGATGTGAACAAAACAAAGGAGATCGCCGATAAAATAAGTGCCTGTCGCACATTATGCAAATCGCTGCGCACAGAAAGATATAGGTAAGTTATAAGTTATACAAATTTATTTTTATATATTTATATATATATGTCGGCGAGTTGGTTGCTAAGTGCAAAGTTGGAATGCTTGTTGCCATGGCAATATAATTATTCGGCATGCTTAGGTATTGGTAGCCCTGTCGCTGGCGCGCAGGCGCAATGACAGTTGAGCCGGTAATAGGACAAGGACAGAAGACATACATATATATATATAAATATATTATATACATATATACATAATAATTATAAAATCTATGCAGACGTGTCTTAATTGAGAATGAAAAAAACATACCATCGCTCGACGTTGCTACAAGATGGAATTCAACGTATTTAATGCTAAAGAAATTATTGGACTTAAAGGATTTCCTGGCAACGCAGTCTAATATTTGTGTAGAGGCCGATTGGGATTGGATCGAGACATACATTGACGCTTTTAGTGACACATACCAGGCAACCCTAAAGCTACAAGACAAAGATTTAGTTTATAGTGAGTTCTTCGTAGTATGGATGGAACTTAAATTGAAATGCGAGAATAGCTACAATTTATTTTAAAAAAAACTATTGGCCCAGATAAAAATAAGAGAGACAAAATTGTTAGAAAATGATGCATTGTTGGCAGCGATTTACATGGATCCTCGGGTAAATTGTATGTTGTCGAGCTTTCAGAAATCGTTAGCAAAGGCTAATTTGAAAAAAACTGCTTTTCGTTTATATGAGTTGAAAGAAGTAAGCTGTATGTCGTAGAATGTTTGAAATTTGTGCCCTGTTTTGTTTATGTTGTAGTTTTGAGAAACTAATTAAAATTGTCTTCGTCAAAAACTAATACTTGTACTAAACTAAAATCCAAAAAACATTTCATACTTATTATCGCTTTATTATTTAAGGCACAAACACGAAATGTTCCAGAGCTCGAGACTCCTGTGCATGAAGAGATGTCTGCTTCCCCTGTCTCGTCAGTTCTTTCAACCGCATCCTCATCTGAAGAGAAGTCGCTGTTATCGACATTTTTGGACGATTTTCGGACAGTTTCAGAAAGCAAACAAGATCCTGTTTCTACAAAACTTGCCAAAGTTTATGCTGACATCGAAAACTTCGAAGAAACATTTGGTCGCTTGCCATTAAATTCAAATATATTGGATTTTTTTAATGATTTGCAACTTAGGATTCCTCATATAAGTGCACTAGCGCAGGTTGTACTGGCTACACCTGCAACGCAGGTGTCCGTCGAACGGGCATTCTCAGCCTTACATTTTATTTTAAGTGAACGAAGAAGTTCCATTGGTGCGGAAAATTTAAACTCGTTACTTGTTGTTAAGCTTAACACATAATGTAAATAATAAAAATACAAAAAAAAAAAAAAAATTAAAAACAACATTGTCTACAACTTTTCTTTTCTTTTTAATTGTATTTTTTATATGGACACTTGTTCACAAAAATAAATAAATAACAAAAAAAAAAAAAAACAAAGGTGAAGACCGTTCGCGCTGAGCTGTTCGGTCACTTGGTCTTTTGCTGGCTCTCTGTGTGCGAACGTTTCTCGTCCCGCTCTTTACGCACGGCTGATTGAAAGGCCGAAG
The DNA here is from genome assembly GCF_030179895.1 of Drosophila kikkawai. Taxonomy (NCBI): domain Eukaryota; kingdom Metazoa; phylum Arthropoda; class Insecta; order Diptera; family Drosophilidae; genus Drosophila; species Drosophila kikkawai. Next base: position 324,965 of record NW_027222462.1, on the reverse strand, counting down.
TAAAAAGAGCTCAACGAAAAGCGTTCAACAAAAAAACGAAATGAATGAAGACAGCAAAACTCCCTTGCTCTGAGCGAGAGCGAGAGAGTATGATCTTTTTCGGTTTTACTCGCAACGAGAGCACAGGAAAAACCCCGTCAACAGTTATTTGCAAGCTCTGATAAATATAAATTCTGAAGTGGAATCAGGCATTATTAGCTGAGTTGTGAACTTTTTGTTTACAAATTTACAATTGAGTATGCAAATGTATTAGCATTGTAAGAACTAATTTAAACATAAAATCTGCCGTGGATACATGCATTATTAGCTGAGATGTGAACATTTGTTTACAAATTTAGAATTGAGTATGCAAATGTATTAGCCGTGGAAAAACTATTATAAATACACATTCTAAAGTGGATACAGACATTATTAGCTGAGTTATGAACTTTTTGTTTACAATTTACAATTGAGTATGCAAATGTATAAGCCGTGTAAAAACTAATATAAGTACAAATTCTGCCGTGGATACATGCATTATTAGCTGAGTTGTGAACTTTTTGTTTACAAATTTACAATTGAGTATGCATATGTATTAGCATTGTAAGAACTAATTTAATTTTAAAATCTGCCGTGGATACATGCATTATTAGCTGAGATGTGAACTTTTTGTTTACAAATTTACAATTGAGTATGCAAATGTATTAGACGTGTAAAAACTAATATAAATATAAATTCTGAAGTGGAATCAGGCATTATTAGCTGAGTTATGAACTTTTTGTTTACAAATTTACAATTGAGTGTGCAAATGTATTAGCATTGTAAGAACTAATTTAAATATAAAATCTGCCGTGGATACATGCATTATTAGCTGAGTTGTGAACTTTTTGTTTACAAATTTACAATTGAGTATGCAAATGTATTAGCATTGTAAGAACTAATTTAAATATAAAATCTGCCGTGGATACATGAATTATTAGCTGAGATGTGAACTTTTTGTTTACAAATTTACAATTGAGTATGCAAATGTATTAGACGTGTAAAAACTAATATAAATATAAATTCTAAGGTGGATTCAGGCATTATTAGCTGAGTTATGAACTTTTTGTTTACAAATTTACAATTGAGTGTGCAAATGTATTAGCATTGTAAGAACTAATTTAAATATAAATTCTAAAGTGGATATATGCATTACTATCTGAGTTGTGAACTTTTTGTTTACAAATTTACAATTGAGTATGCAAATGTATTAGACGTGTAAAAACTAATATAAATATAAATTCTGAAGTGGATTCAGGCATTATTAGCTGAGTTGTGAACTTTTTGTTTACAAATTTACAATTGAGTATGCATATGTATTAGCATTGTAAGAACTAATTTAAATTTAAAATCTGCCGTGGATACATGCATTATTAGCTGAGATGTGAACTTTTTGTTTACAAATTTACAATTGAGTATGCAAATGTATTAGACGTGTAAAAACTAATATAAATATAAATTCTAAAGTGGATTCAGGCATTATTAGCTGAGTTATGAACTTTTTGTTTACAAATTTACAATTGAGTGTGCAAATGTATTAGCATTGTAAGAACCAATTTAAATATAAATTCTAAAGTGGATATATGCATTACTATCTGAGATGTGAACTTTTTGTTTAGAAATTTATAATTGAGTATGCAAATGTATTAGCCGTGTAAAAACTAATATAAATTCAAATTCTGAAGTGGATTCAGGCATTATTAGCTGAGTTGTGAACTTTTTGTTTACAAATTTACAATTGAGTATGCAAATGTATTAGCATTGTAAGAACTAATTTAAATATAAAATCTGCCGTGGATACATGCATTATTAGCTGAGTTGTGAACTTTTTGTTTACAAATTTACAATTGAGTATGCAAATTTATTAGCCGTGTAAAAACTAATATAAATACAAATTCTGAAGTGGATTCAGGCATTATTAGCTGAGTTGTGAACTTTTTGTTTACAAATTTACAATTGAGTGTGCAAATGTATTAGCATTGTAAGAACTAATTTAAATATAAATTCTAAGGTGTGATCTTTTTGTTTACAAATTTACAATTGAGTATGCAAATGTATTAGCATTGTAAGAACTAATTTAAATATAAATTCTAAAGTGGATACATGCATTATTAGTTGAGATGTGAACTTTTTGTTTACAAATTTAAAATATGCATTATTTTCTGAGCTGTGATCTTTTGGTTTACAAATTTACAATTGAGTATGCAAATGTATTAGCATTGTAAGAACTAATTTAAATATAAATTCTAAAGTGGATACATGCATTATTAGTTGAGATGTGAACTTTTTGTTTACAAATTTAAAACTGAGTATGCAAATTTATTAGCCGTGTAAAAACTAATATAAATACAAATTCTGAAGTGGATTCAGGCATTATTAGCTGAGTTGTGAACTTTTTGTTTTCAAATTTACAATTGAGTATGCAAATGTATTAGCCGTGTAAAAACTATTATAAATACAAATTCTGAAGTGGATACAGACATTATTAGCTAACTAAATATAAATAAACTAATATAAATATAAATTCTGAAGTGGAATCAGGCATTATTAGCTGAGTTGTGAACTTTTTGTTTACAAATTTACAATTGAGTATGCAAATGTATTAGGATTGTTAGAACTAATTTAAACATAAAATCTGCCGTGGATACATGCATTATTAGCTGAGATGTGAACTTTTTGTTTACAAATTTAGAATTGAGTATGCAAAGGTATTAGCCGTGTAAAAACTATTATAAATACACATTCTAAAGTGGATACAGACATTATTAGCTGAGTTATGAACTTTTTGTTTACAATTTACAATTGAGTATGCAAATGTATAAGCCGTGTAAAAACTAATATAAGTACAAATTCTGCCGTGGATACATGCATTATTAGCTGAGTTGTGAACTTTTTGTTTACAAATTTACAATTGAGTATGCAAATGTATTAGCATTGTAAGAACTAATTTAAATATAAAATCTGCCGTGGATACATGCATTACTATCTGAGTTGTGAACTTTTTGTTTACAAATTTACAATTGAGTATGCAAATGTATTAGACGTGTAAAAACTAATATAAATATAAATTCTGAAGTGGATTCAGGCATTATTAGCTGAGTTATGAACTTTTTGTTTACAAATTTACAATTGAGTGTGCAAATGTATTAGCATTGTAAGAACTAATTTAAATATAAATTCTTAAGTGGATATATGCATTACTATCTGAGTTGTGAACTTTTTGTTTACAAATTTACAATTGAGTATGCAAATGTATTAGACGTGTAAAAACTAATATAAATATAAATTCTGAAGTGGATTCAGGCATTATTAGCTGAGTTGTGAACTTTTTGTTTACAAATTTACAATTGAGTATGCAAATGTATTAGCATTGTAAGAACTAATTTAAATATAAATTCTAAGGTGGATATATGCATTATTTTCTGAGCTGTGATCTTTTTTTTTACAAATTTACAATTGAGTATGCAAATGTATTAGCATTGTAAGAACTAATTTAAATATAAATTCTAAAGTGGATACATGCATTATTAGTTGAGATGTGAACTTTTTGTTTACAAATTTAAAATTGAGTATGCAAATTTATTAGCCGTGTAAAAACTAATATAAATACAAATTCTGAAGTGGATTCAGGCATTATTAGCTGAGTTGTGAACTTTTTGTTTTCAAATTTACAATTGAGTATGCAAATGTATTGGCCGTGTAAAAACTATTATAAATACAAATTCTGAAGTGGATACAGACTTTATTAGCTGAGTATGCAAATGTATTAGACGTGTAAAAACTAATATAAATATAAATTCTGAAGTGGAATCAGGCATTATTAGCTGAGTTGTGAACTTTTTGTTTACAAATTTACAATTGAGTATGCAAATGTATTAGCATTGTAAGAACTAATTTAAACATCAAATCTGCCGTGGATACATGCATTATTAGCTGAGATGTGAACTTTTTGTTTACAAATTTAGAATTGAGTATGCAAATGTATTAGCCGTGTAAAAACTATTATAAATACACATTCTAAAGTGGATACAGGCATTATTAGCTGAGTTATGAACTTTTTGTTTACAATTTACAATTGAGTATGCAAATGTATAAGCCGTGTAAAAACTAATATAAGTACAAATTCTGCCGTTGTGAACTTTTTGTTTACAAATTTACAATTGAGTATGCAAATGTATTAGCATTGTAAGAACTAATTTAAATATAAAATCTGCCGTGGATACATGCATTACTATCTGAGTTGTGAACTTTTTGTTTACAAATTTACAATTGAGTATGCAAATGTATTAGCCTTGTAAAAACTAATATAAATACAAATTCTGAAGTGGATACAGGCATTATTAGCTGAGTTATGAACTTTTTGTTTACAATTTACAATTGAGTATGCAAATGTATAAGCCGTGTAAAAACTAATATAAGTACAAATTCTGCCGTGGATACATGCATTATTAGCTGAGTTGTGAACTTTTTGTTTACAAATTTACAATTGAGTATGCAAATGTATTAGCATTGTAAGAACTAATTTAAATATAAAATCTGCCGTGGATACATGCATTACCATCTGAGTTGTGAACTTTTTGTTTACAAATTTACAATTGAGTATGCAAATGTATTAGACGTGTAAAAACTAATATAAATATAAATTCTGAAGTGGATTCAGGCATTATTAGCTGAGTTATGAACTTTTTGTTTACAAATTTACAATTGAGTGTGCAAATGTATTAGCATTGTAAGAACTAATTTAAATATAAATTCTTAAGTGGATATATGCATTACTATCTGAGTTGTGAACTTTTTGTTTACAAATTTACAATTGAGTATGCAAATGTATTAGACGTGTAAAAACTAATATAAATATAAATTCTGAAGTGGATTCAGGCATTATTAGCTGAGTTGTGAACTTTTTGTTTACAAATTTACAATTGAGTATGCAAATGTATTAGCATTGTAAGAACTAATTTAAATATAAATTCTAAGGTGGATATATGCATTATTTTCTGAGCTGTGATCTTTTTTTTTACAAATTTACAATTGAGTATGCAAATGTATTAGCATTGTAAGAACTAATTTAAATATAAATTCTAAAGTGGATACATGCATTATTAGTTGAGATGTGAACTTTTTGTTTACAAATTTAAAATTGAGTATGCAAATTTATTAGCCGTGTAAAAACTAATATAAATACAAATTCTGAAGTGGATTCAGGCATTATTAGCTGAGTTGTGAACTTTTTGTTTTCAAATTTACAATTGAGTATGCAAATGTATTGGCCGTGTAAAAACTATTATAAATACAAATTCTGAAGTGGATACAGACTTTATTAGCTGAGTATGCAAATGTATTAGACGTGTAAAAACTAATATAAATATAAATTCTGAAGTGGAATCAGGCATTATTAGCTGAGTTGTGAACTTTTTGTTTACAAATTTACAATTGAGTATGCAAATGTATTAGCATTGTAAGAACTAATTTAAACATCAAATCTGCCGTGGATACATGCATTATTAGCTGAGATGTGAACTTTTTGTTTACAAATTTAGAATTGAGTATGCAAATGTATTAGCCGTGTAAAAACTATTATAAATACACATTCTAAAGTGGATACAGGCATTATTAGCTGAGTTATGAACTTTTTGTTTACAATTTACAATTGAGTATGCAAATGTATAAGCCGTGTAAAAACTAATATAAGTACAAATTCTGCCGTTGTGAACTTTTTGTTTACAAATTTACAATTGAGTATGCAAATGTATTAGCATTGTAAGAACTAATTTAAATATAAAATCTGCCGTGTATACATGCATTACTATCTGAGTTGTGAACTTTTTGTTTACAAATTTACAATTGAGTGTGCAAATGTATTAGACGTGTAAAAACTAATATAAATATAAATTCTGAAGTGGATTCAGGCATTATTAGCTGAGTTATGAACTTTTTGTTTACAAATTTACAATTGAGTGTGCAAATGTATTAGCATTGTAAGAACTAATTTAAATATAAATTCTAAAGTGGATATATGCATTACTATCTGAGTTGTGAACTTTTTGTTTACAAATTTACAATTGAGTATGCAAATGTATTAGACGTGTAAAAACTAATATAAATATAAATTCTGCCGTGGATACATGCATTATTAGCTGAGTTGTGAACTTTTTGTTTACAAATTTACAATTGAGTATGCAAATGTATTAGCATTGTAAGAACTAATTTAAATTTAAAATCTGCCGTGGATACATGCATTATTAGCTGAGATGTGAACTTTTTGTTTACAAATTTACAATTGAGTATGCAAATGTATTATTATTAAAAACTAATATAAATATAAATTCCGAAGTGGATTCAGGCATTATTAGCTGAGTTATGAACTTTTTGTTTACAAATTTACAATTGAGTGTGCAAATGTATTAGCATTGTAAGAACTAATTTAAATATAAATTCTAAAGTGGATATATGCATTACTATCTGAGATGTGAACTTTTTGTTTAGAAATTTATAATTGAGTATGCAAATGTATTAGCCGTGTAAAAACTAATATAAATTCAAATTCTGAAGTGGATTCAGGCATTTTTAGCTGAGTTGTGAACTTTTTGTTTACAAATTTACAGTTGAGTATGCAAATGTATTAGCATTGTAAGAACTAATTTAAATATAAAATCTGCCGTGGATACATGCATTATTAGCTGAGATGTGAACTTTTTGTATACAAATTTACAATTGAGTATGCAAATGTATTAGCCGTGTAAAAACTAATATAAATATAAATTCTGAAGTGGATTCAGGCATTATTAGCTGAGTTGTGAACTTTTTGTTTTCAAATTTACAATTGAGTATGCAAATGTATTAGCATTGTAAGAACTAATTTAAATATAAAATCTGCCGTGGATACATGCATTATTAGCTGAGTTGTGAACTTTTTGTTTACAAATTTACAATTGAGTATGCAAATGTATTAGCATTGTAAGAACTAATTTAAATATAAAATCTGCCGTGGATACATGCATTATTAGCTGAGATGTGAACTTTTTGTTTACAAATTTACAATTGAGTATGCAAATGTATTAGACGTGTAAAAACTATTATAAATACACATTCTAAAGTGGATTCAGGCATTATTAGCTGAGTTATGAACTTTTTGTTTTCAAATTTACAATTGAGTATGCAAATGTATTAGCCGTGTAAAAACTATTATAAATACAAATTCTGAAGTGGATACAGACATTATTAGCTGAGTATGCAAATGTATTAAACGTGCAAAAACTAATATAAATATAAATTCTAAAGTGGAATCAGGCATTATTAGCTGAGTTGTGAACTTTTTGTTTACAATTTTACAATTGAGTATGCAAATGTATTAGCATTGTAAGAACTAATTTAAACATAAAATCTGCCGTGGATACATGCATTATTAGCTGAGATGTGAACTTTTTGTTTACAAATTTAGAATAGAGTATGCAAATGTATTAGCCGTGTAAAAACTATTATAAATATACATTCTAAAGTGGATACAGACATTATTAGCTGAGTTATGAACTTTTTGTTTACAATTTACAATTGAGTATGCAAATGTATAAGCCGTGTAAAAACTAATATAAGTACAAATTCTGCCGTGGATACATGCATTATTAGCTGAGTTGTGAACTTTTTGTTTACAAATTTTTAATTGAGTATGCAAATGTATTAGCATTGTAAGAACTAATTTAAATTTAAAATCTGCCGTGGATACATGCATTATTAGCTGAGATGTGAACTTTTTGTTTACAAATTTACAATTGAGTATGCAAATGTATTAGACGTGTAAAAACTAATATAAATATAAATTCTGAAGTGGATTCAGGCATTATTAGCTGAGTTATGAACTTTTTGTTTACAAATTTACAATTGAGTGTGCAAATGTATTAGCATTGTAAGAACTAATTTAAATATAAATTCTAAAGTGGATATATGCATTACTATCTGAGTTGTGAACTTTTTGTTTTCAAATTTACAATTGATAATGCAAATGTATTAGACGTGTAAAAACTAATATAAATATAAATTCTGAAGTGGATTCAGGCATTATTAGCTGAGTTGTGAACTTTTTGTTTACAAATTTACAATTGAGTATGCAAATGTATTAGCATTGTAAGAACTAATTTAAATATAAAATCTGCCGTGGATACATGCATTATTAGCTGAGATGTGAACTTTTTGTTTACAAATTTAGAATTGAGTATGCAAATGTATTAGACGTGTAAAAACTAATATAAATATAAATTCTGAAGTAGATTCAGGCATTATTAGCTGAGTTATGAACTTTTTGTTTACAAATTTACAATTGAGTGTGCAAATGTATTAGCATTGTAAGAACTAATTTAAATATAAATTCTAAAGTGGATATATGCATTACTATCTGAGTTGTGAACTTTTTGTTTACAAATTTACAATTGAGTATGCAAATGTATTAGACGTGTAAAAACTAATATAAATTCAAATTCTGAAGTGGATTCAGGCATTATTAGCTGAGTTGTGAACTTTTTGTTTACAAATTTACAATTGAGTATGCAAATGTATTAGCATTGTAAGAACTTATTTAAATATAAAATCTGCCGTGGATACATGCATTATTAGCTGAGTTGTGAACTTTTTGTTTACAAATTTACAATTGAGTATGCAAATGTATTAGCATTGTAAGAACTAATTTAAATATATAATCTGCCGTGGATACATGCATTATTAGCTAATATGTGAACTTTTTGTTTACAAATTTACAATTGAGTATGCAAATGTATTAGACGTGTAAAAACTAATATAAATATAAATTCTGAAGTGGATTCAGGCATTATTAGCTGAGTTATGAACTTTTTGTTTACAAATTTACAATTGAGTATGCAAATGTATTAGCCGTGTAAAAACTATTATAAATACAAATTCTGAAGTGGATACAGACATTATTAGCTGAGTATGCAAATGTATTAGACGTGTAAAAACTAATATAAATATAAATTCTGAAGTGGAATCAGGCATTATTAGCTGAGTTGTGAACTTTTTGTTTACAAATTTATAATTGAGTATGCAAATGTATTAGCATTGTAAGAACTAATTTAAACATAAAATCTGCCGTGGATACATGCATTATTAGCTGAGATGTGAACTTTTTGTTTACAAATTTAGAATAGAGTATGCAAATGTATTAGCCGTGTAAAAACTATTATAAATACACATCCTAAAGTGGATACAGACATTATTAGCTGAGTTATGAACTTTTTGTTTACAGTTTACAATTGAGTATGCAAATGTATAAGCCGTGTAAAAACTAATATAAGTACAAATTCTGCCGTGGATACATGCATTATTAGCTGAGTTGTGAACTTTTTGTTTACAAATTTTTAATTGAGTATGCAAATGTATTAGCATTGTAAGAACTAATTTAAATTTAAAATCTGCCGTGGATACATGCATTATTAGCTGAGATGTGAACTTTTTGTTTACAAATTTAGAATTGAGTATGCAAATGTATTAGACGTGTAAAAACTAATATAAATATAAATTCTGAAGTGGATTCAGGCATTATTAGCTGAGTTATAAACTTTTTGTTTACAAATTTACAATTGAGTGTGCAAATGTATTAGCATTGTAAGAACTAATTTAAATATAAATTCTAAAGTGGATATATGCATTACTATCTGAGTTGTGAACTTTTTGTTTACAAATTTACAATTGAGTATGCAAATGTATTAGACGTGTAAAAACTAATATAAATATAAATTCTGAAGTGGATTCAGGCATTATTAGCTGAGTTGTGAACTTTTTGTTTACAAATTTACAATTGAGTATGCAAATGTATTAGCATTGTAAGAACTAATTTAAATATAAATTCTAAGGTGGATACATGCATTATTAGCTGAGATGTGAACTTTTTGTTTACAAATTTACAATTGAGTATGCAAATGTATTAGACGTGTAAAAACTAATATAAATATAAATTCTGAAGTGGATTCAGGCATTATTAGCTGAGTTATGAACTTTTTGTTTACAAATTTACAATTGAGTGTGCAAATGTATTAGCATTGTAAGAACTAATTTAAATATAAATTCTAAGGTGGATATATGCATTATTTTCTGAGCTGTGATCTTTTTGTTTACAAATTTACAATTGAGTATGCAAATGTATTAGCATTGTAAGAACTAATTTAAATATAAATTCTAAAGTGGATACATGCATTATTAGTTGAGATGTGAACTTTTTGTTTACAAATTTAAAATTGAGTATGCAAATTTATTAGCCGTGTAAAAACTAATATAAATACAAATTCTGAAGTGGATTCAGGCATTATTAGCTGAGTTGTGAACTTTTTGTTTTCAAATTTACAATTGAGTATGCAAATGTATTAGCCGTGTAAAAACTATTATAAATACAAATTCTGAAGTGGATACAGACATTATTAGCTGAGTATGCAAATGTATTAGACGTGTAAAAACTAATATAAATATAAATTCTGAAGTGGAATCAGGCATTATTAGCTGAGTTGTGAACTTTTTGTTTACAAATTTACAATTGAGTATGCAAATGTATTAGCATTGTAAGAACTAATTTAAACATAAAATCTGCCGTGGATACATGCATTATTAGCTGAGATGTGAACTTTTTGTTTACAAATTTACAATTGAGTATGCAAATGTATTAGCCGTGTAAAAACTAATATAAATACACATTCTAAAGTGGATACAGACATTATTAGCTGAGTTATGAACTTTTTGTTTACAATTTACAATTGAGTATGCAAATGTATAAGCCGTGTAAAAACTAATATAAGTACAAATTCTGCCGTGGATACATGCATTATTAGCTGAGTTGTGAACTTTTTGTTTACAAATTTACAATTGAGTATGCAAATGTATTAGCATTGTAAGAACTAATTTAAATATAAAATCTGCCGTGGATACATGCATTATTAGCTGAGTATGCAAATGTATTAGACGTGTAAAAACTAATATAAATATAAATTCTGAAGTGGATTCAGGCATTATTAGCTGAGTTGTGAACTTTTTGTTTACAAATTTACAATTGAGTATGCAAATGTATTAGCATTGTAACAACTAATTTAAATATAAAATCTGCCGTGGATACATGCATTATTAGCTGAGATGTGAACTTTTTGTTTACAAATTTACAATTGAGTATGCAAATGTATTAGCCGTGTAAAAACTAATATAAATACAAATTCTGAAGTGAATTCAGGCATTATAAGCTGAGTTGTGAACTTTTTGTTTTCAAATTTACAATTGAGTATGCAAATGTATTAGCCGTGTAAAAACTATTATAAATACACATTCTAAAGTGGATACAGACATTATTAGCTGAGTTATGAACTTTTTGTTTACAATTTACAATTGAGTATGCAAATGTATAAGCCGTGTCAAAACTAATATAAGTACAAATTCTGCCGTGGATACATGCATTATTAGCTGAGTTGTGAACTTTTTGTTTACAAATTTACAATAAAGTATGCAAATGTATTAGCCTTCTAAAAACTAATAAAAGTACAAATTCTGCCGTGGTTACATGCATTATAAGCGGAGTTGTGAACTTTTTGTTTACAAATTTACAATTGAGTATGCAAATGTATTAGCATTGTAAGAACTAATTTAAATATAAATTCTAAAGTGGATATATGCATTATTATCTGAGTTGTGAGCTTTTTGTTTACAAATTTACAATTTTAGACGTGTAAAAACTAATATAAATATAAATTCTGAAGTGGAATCAGGCATTATTAGCTGAGTTGTGAACTTTTTGTTTTCAAATTTACAAATGAGTATGCAAATGTATTAGCCGAGTAAAAACTATTATAAATACTAATTCTGAAGTGGATACAGACATTATTAGCTGAGTATGCAAATGTATTAGACGTGTAAAAACTAATCTATATATATAAAAATGGAGACAAAAAATGTTAGGGATCAAATCACAAGAGAACGGCTGGGCCGATTTGGCTCAATTTTCTTTTCAGTTTTTTGTAATTGCCAGAAGAAGGTTATAGCATAAGAAAATTTTGGAAAGTCCTTTCGGAAAGGTCGCTAGCGGCTCAACAGATGGACACACTGTTGTATGTAAAATTCTGAAACACCTTACAAAGATCATAGCTGCGTTGAAATTGTGTATCAATGAACTCGGTAAAAAAATATTTAAACAAAAAAATCGAGCTAACGAAGCATTACCAAAGTGAGCTTAAACAATTGGAAGTAATGCCTGCTGTTAGACGATCAAATCTTGGGCGGCGTTCTCGCAATGCAATAAATAATCAGAATTTCCTTAATAGTCGGACGCAAGAGGAACGTACAGAAATAAATGCATCGATACGTGCCCAAATGGCACAGCTTCGCGCTGCACAAAGACCACCTCAAGCCCGACAAAATAATAGAGGAAGACGAGTCGCAAATGAAAACTTGAATCGCGCTGCATTCGCATACAATCCTGAAACATCCTACAAGGATCTTACGTGCGTTGTTATTGGTTCATTATCTGTTGTATGTCAGCATTGTAATGCATTGAAGTTTCGGTTGGAAACCCCCGGCTTATGCTGTGCAGGTGGCAAAATTAAATTGCCCGTTTTGGCTCATCCACCAGAGCCTTTGTACTCGCTACTATATGGAAACTCAGCCCAATCATACAGTTTCCTGAAGCTTGCACAAAAATATAACGGATGCTTTCAAATGACGTCTTTTGGAGCCGAGGTTGTTCAACAATCAGGCTACAATCCAAGTTATAAGGTAATGGCGTCTCTTTATTATCACATTTTTTCAAAATTGCATCCCAACATTCAGATTCAAGGGCAAATTCACCACCGAGCGGGCGCTTTGTTACCACCACAAAACAAAGATCATAAATTCCTTCAGATCTATTTCATTGGTGATTCGGAAGTTGAACTAAATAACCGCTGTGCAATTTTTACTGCAACTAAACGTGAAATTATTCAACAAAAGAGGAACTCATCACAAAGGTGTTTCCCGACATAGCACAAAATTATACAAATCTCGATTGGATTAGTGAACGGGCAATACTAGCCGCGAAGAATAAGGACGTATGAAGCGACCAACTATCCGACAGAATTTTTGAACTCACTGGATGTGCCAGGAACTCCGCCGCATAATTTGCAACTAAAGGTGGGATCGATTATTATAATGCTGCGGAATCTAAATCATCCAAGATTATGCAACGGTACTCGGTTGTCCGTTAAGAAACTAATGAACAACTTGATTCAAGCGATTATCATAAAGGGAAAATTTAAAGGAGAGGAAGTTCTTATCCCACGAATTCCGATTATTCCAACAGGTCTTCCATTCCAATTCAAGAGGATTCAGTTCCCAGTTCGATTGGCATTTGCGATGACAATCAATAAATCGCAAGGCCAATCGTTGGAAGTCTGCGGGATAAATCTGGAATATCCATGTTTTTCACATGGCCAGCTATACGTAGCCTGTTTGCGTGTGGGAAAGCCGTCATCATTATTCATTTTTGCACCGGATAACAAAACAAAAAATATTGTTTATCAGATCGCTCTCCACTAATTTCAAGTCAAAAAAATTTGTCAATCCAACGAAAGGTTTGTTTAAAAGTCATCACTTCTTTTTGATTATCAACTAATTTTGAATTCAAATTTTAGGAGAAGATAGGAATAAGGTAAGGTAATAATGTACGTCAAAGTAGAAACGGAACGTCTCAATTAAATTTGTTTTAATCAGTCGAAGTTGGGGCGAGATAAAGTTCGCCGGGAAGAATAAGGACGTAGATAGTTTGAATTTTCTTATTTAAAGTCAAATCGCTGGAGAACTGCATTCATACAGATCCGATGACAGCGTGACCGACGAGGATGAAGCGACCAACTATCCGACAGAATTTTTGAACTCACTGGATGTGCCAGGAACTCCGCCGCATAATTTGCAACTAAAGGTGGGATTGATTATTATAATGCTGCGGAATCTAAATCATCCGAGATTATGCAACGGTACTCGGTTGTCCGTTAAGAAACTAATGAACAACGTGATTCAAGCGACTATCATCAAGGGAAAATTTAAAGGAGAAGAAGTTCTTATCCCACGAATTCCGATTATTCCAACAGATCTTCCATTCCAATTCAAGAGGATTCAGTTCCCAGTTCGATTGGTTTGTTTAAAAGTCATCACTTCTTTTTGATTATCAACTAATTTTGAATTCAAATTTTAGGAGAAGATAGGAATAAGGTAAGGTAATAATGTACGTCCAAGTAGAAACGGAACGTCTCAATTTAATTTGTTTTAATCAGTCGAAGTTGGGGCGAGATAAAGTTCGCCGGGAAGAATAAGGACGTAGATAGTTTGAATTTCCTTATTCAAAGTCAAATCGCTGGAGAACTGCATTCATACAGATCCGTTGACAGCGTGACCGACGAGGATGAAGCGACCAACTATCCGACATAATTTTTGAACTCACTGGTTTGTTTAAAAGTCATCACTTCTTTTTGATTCTCAACTAATTTTGAATTCAAATTTTAGCCTAAAATTTTTAGGAGAAGATAGGAATAAGGTCAGCTCTATGAATTTTTATGCGTATTGATTGAAGATGTTTCAATAGTAGTGTTTCGACATGTACGTCAAAGTAGAAACGGAACGTCTCAATTTAATTTGTTTTAATCAGTCGAAGTTGGGGCGAGATAAAGTTGGCATAAGTTGAAGTGGATTCAGGCATTATTAGCTGAGTTGTGAACTTTTTGTTTACAAATTTACAATTGAGTATACAAATGTATTAGCCTTCTAAAAACTAATATAAGTACAAATTCTGCCGTGGATACATGCATTATAAGCGGAGTTGTGAACTTTTTGTTTACAAATTTACAATTGAGTATGCAAATGTATTAGCCTTCTAAAAACTAATATAAGTTCAAATTCTGCCGTGGATACATGCATTATAAGCGCAGTTGTGAACTTTTTGTTTACAAATTTACAATTGAGTATGCAAATGTATTAGCCTTCTAAAAACTAATATAAGTTCAAATTCTGCCGTGGATACATGCATTATAAGCGCAGTTGTGAACTTTTTGTTTACAAATTTACAATTGAGTATGCAAATGTATTAGCATTGTAAAAACTAATA
Source organism: Drosophila kikkawai (assembly GCF_030179895.1). NCBI lineage: Eukaryota > Metazoa > Arthropoda > Insecta > Diptera > Drosophilidae > Drosophila > Drosophila kikkawai. The sequence continues at coordinate 309,838 of NW_027222462.1, read as the reverse complement.
TAAATATAAATTCTGAAGTGGATTCAGGCATTATTAGCTGAGTTATGAACTTTTTGTTTACAATTTACAATTGAGTATGCAAATGTATAAGCCGTGTAAAAACTAATATAAGTACAAATTCTGCCGTGGATACATACATTATTAGCTGAGTAATGAACGTTTTGTTTACAAATTTACAATAGAGTATGCAAATGTATTAGCCTTCTAAAAACTAATATAAGTTCAAATTCTGCCGTGGATACATGCATTATAAGCGCAGTTGTGAACTTTTTGTTTACAAATTTACAATTGAGTATGCAAATGTATTAGACTTCTAAAAACTAATATAAGTTCAAATTCTGCCGTGGATACATGCATTATAAGCGCAGTTGTGAACTTTTTGTTTACAAATTTACAATTGAGTATGCAAATGTATTAGCATTGTAAAAACTAATATAAATATAAATTCTGAAGTGGATTCAGGCATTATTAGCTGAGTTATGAACTTTTTGTTTACAATTTACAATTGAGTATGCAAATGTATAAGCCGTGTAAAAACTAATATAAGTACAAATTCTGCCGTGGATACATACATTATTAGCTGAGTAATGAACGTTTTGTTTACAAATTTACAATAGAGTATGCAAATGTATGAGCCTTCTAAAAACTAATATAAGTTCAAATTCTGCCGTGGATACATGCATTATAAGCGCAGTTGTGAACTTTTTGTTTACAAATTTACAATTGAGTATGCAAATGTATTAGCATTGTAAGAACTAATTTAAATATAAATTCTAAAGTGGATATATGCATTATTATCTGAGCTGTGAACTTTTTGTTTACAAATTTACAATTGAGTATGCAAATGTATGAGCCTTCTAAAAACTAATATAAGTTCAAATTCTGCCGTGGATACATGCATTATAAGCGCAGTTGTGAACTTTTTGTTTACAAATTTACAATTGAGTATGCAAATGTATTAGCATTGTAAGAACTAATTTAAATATAAATTCTAAAGTGGATATATGCATTATTATCTGAGCTGTGAACTTTTTGTTTACAAATTTACAATTGAGTATGCAAATGTATTAGACGTGTAAAAACTAATATAAATATAAATTCTGAAGTGGAATCAGGCATTATTAGCTGAGTTGTGAACTTTTTGTTTTCAAATTTACAAATGAGTATGCAAATGTATTAGCCGAGTAAAAACTATTATAAATACTAATTCTGAAGTGGATACAGACATTATTAGCTGAGTATGCAAATGTATTAGACGTGTAAAAACTAATCTATATATATAAAAATGGAGACAAAAAATGTTAGGGATCAAATCACAAGAGAACGGCTGGGCCGATTTGGCGCAATTTTTTTTTCAGTTTTTTGTAATTGCCAGAAGAAGGTTATAGCATAAGAAAATTTTGGAAAGTCCTTCCGGAAAGGTCGCTAGCGGCTCAACAGATGGACACACTGTTGTATGTAAAATTCTGAAATACCCTACAAAGATCATAGCTGCGTTGAAATTGTGTATCAATGAACTCGGTAAAAAAATATTTAAACAAAAAAATCGAGCTAACGAAGCATTACAAAAGTGAGCTTAAACAATTGGAAGTAATGCCTGCTGTTAGACGATCAAATCTTGGGCGGCGTTCACGCAGTGCAATAAATAATCAGAATTTCCGTAATAGTCGGACGCAAGAGGAACGTACAGAAATAAATGCATCGATACGTGCCCAAATGGCACAGCTTCGCGCTGCACAAAGACCACCTCAAGCCCGACGAAATAATAGAGGAAGACGAGCCGCAAATGAAAACTTGAATCGCGCTGCATTCGCATACAATCCTGAAACATCCTACAAGGATCTTACGTGCGTTGTTATTGGTTCATTGTCTGTTGTATGTCAGCATTGCAATGCACTGAAGTTTCGGTTGGAAACCTCCGGCTTATGCTGTGCAGGTGGCAAAATTAAATTGCCCGTTTTGGCTCATCCACCAGAGCCTTTGTACTCGCTACTATATTGAAACTCAGCCCAATCAAACAGTTTCCTGAAGCTTGCACAAAAATATAACGGATGCTTTCAAATGACGTCTTTTGGAGCCGAGGTTGTTCAACAATCAGGCTACAATCCAAGTTATAAGGTATCACATTTTTTCAAAATTGCATCCCAACATTCAGATTCAAGGGCAAATTCACCAACGAGCGGGCGCTTTGTTACCACCACAAAACAAAGATCATAAATTCCTTCAGATCTATTTCATTGGTGATTCGGAAGTTGAACTAAATCACCGCTGTGCAATTTTTACTGCAACTAAACGTGAAATTATTCAACAATTGCAAAACCTTCTCCATGAGCATAATGAATTGGTCAGATTGTTTAAAACCGCATTGGATATAATGCATTATGACGAACATAAAATCATTATCAGCGCTGACAAAAGACCCACTGGTAGCCATGCAAGACAATTTAATGCTCCCACTATCAATGAAGTCGCAGTGGTGATTGTTGGCGAGAATGTTGAATCACGCGATATTGTTCTTAAGCGTCGGGATAATGGCCAATTGCAGCGAGTTTATGAGACTCATCGGTCTTATGATGCTCTTCAATACCCGTTGATGTTCTGTCGTGGAGAAGATGGGTATCACTTCAACATAAAGATGGTCAATCCAACGACAGGTTTTTTTAAAAGTCATCACGTCTTTTAATTCTACAACTGAGTTTGAATTCAAATTTTAGGAGAAGAAACGAATAAGAAGGTTAGCTGTATGAATTTTTATGCGTATCGATTGATGATTCGACTTGATGTTGACAATCATCTGTTAAGATACCGCCGTTTGTTTCAACAGTATTGTGTCGACATGTACGTCAAAGTAGAAACGGAACGTCTCAATTTCATTCGTTTTAATCAGTCGAAGTTGCGCTCAAACGAGTACATCCACTTGCGTGACGCCATCGCTACTGAAGGACACGCGGCCAACATCGGTTTTTTGACCATTCTCCCAGCTACTTATGTTGGAAGCCCGCGCCATATGCATGAGTATGCTCAAGATGCGATGACGTATGTCCGGAATTACGGAGGCCCGGATTTATTCATCACCTTTACCAATTTGTTGCTTTCAGGACAAACATCCAGCGATCGACCTGACATCACTGCACGAGTATTCAAGCAAAAGATCACAGTACTTATGGATTACATTGTTAAGCAGAAGGTTTTTGGCGCAGTTCGTTGTTGGATGTACTCGGTTGAGTGGCAAAAGCGTGGCTTACCACATGCGCACATTCTGCTCTGGATGTTCGACAAGATCCGACCAGATCATATTGATTCGATTATTTCAGCCGAAATACCAGATAAGCAAACTGATCCCGAGCTGCATTCCATTGTGACAACGAGCATGATCCATGGCCCTTGCGGAGTCCACAACCCAGAGACAGTATGCATGAAAAACGGAAACTGCACAAAACGATTTCCCCGTCCGTTGACGGCTGAAACAATCAGTGGAAACGATGGATATCCATTGTATAGGCGTCGTTCTCCAGATGATAACGGCAAATGGATCGAATTAATGGTGAAACGTAACGAAACAAACGTAACAGTAATCGTGGATAACCGCTGGATCGTTCCATATTGCCCTCTTTTGTCGAAAACGTTCTCAACGCATTGCAATGTTGAGTACTGCAACTCTATCAAATCCATCAAATACGTTTGCAAATATGTGAACAAAGGGAGCGACATGGCGGTGTTTGGCATTGCTGATCCGAATGCAAATGACGAGGTGACGAAATTTCAACTTGGACGCTACGTTAGTTGTAACGAGGCCATTTGGCGGCTATTTTCATTTCCGATTCATGAACGTTACCCGACTGTCGTGCACTTATCTGTTCACTTGGAGAACGGCCAGCGTGTCTACTTTACGGACACGAACGCAGCGCAAAGAGCAGAACGGCCACCAGCGACAACGATTGATGATTCGACTTGATGTTGACAATCATCTGTTAAGATACCGCCGTTTGTTTCAACAGTACTGTGTCGACATGTACGTCAAAGTAGAAACGGAACGTTTCAATTTAATTTGTTTTAATCAGTCGAAGTTGGGGCGAGATAAAGTTCGCCGGGTCCGCTAGTATAAATATAAATACTGAAGTGGATTCAGGCATTATTAGCTGAGTTATGAACTTTTTGTTTACAATTTACAATTGAGTATGCAAATGTATAAGCCGTGTAAAAACTAATATAAGTACAAATTCTACCGTGAATACATGCATTATTAGCTGAGTAATGAACGTTTTGTTTACAAATTTACAATAGAGTATGCAAATGTATTAGCCTTCTAAAAACTAATATAAGTTCAAATTCTGCCGTGGATACATGCATTATAAGCGCAGTTGTGAACTTTTTGTTTGCAAATTTACAATTGAGTATGCAAATGTATTAGACGTGTAAAAACTAATATAAATATAAATTCTGAAGTGGATTCAGGCATTATTAGCTGAGTTATGAACTTTTTGTTTACAATTTACAATTGAGTATGCAAATGTATAAGCCGTGTAAAAACTAATATAAGTACAAATTCTACCGTGAATACATGCATTATTAGATGAGTAATGAACTTTTTGTTTACAAATTTACAATAGAGTATGCAAATGTATTAGCCTTCTAAAAACTAATATAAGTACAAATTCTGCCGTGGATACATGCATTATAATCGGAGTTGTGAACTTGTTGTTTACAAATTTAGAATTGAGTATGCAAATGTATTAGCATTGTAAGAACTAATTTAAATATAAAATCTGCCGTGGATATATGCATTATTATCTGAGTTGTGAACTTTTTGTTTACAAATTTACAATTGAGTATGCAAATGTATTAGACGTGTAAAAACTTATATAAATATAAATTCTAAGGTGGATATATGCATTATTATCTGAGCTTTGAACTTTTTGTTTACAAATTTACAATTGAGTATGCAAATGTATTAGCATTGTAAGAACTAATTTAAATATAAATTCTGCCGTGGATACATGCATTATTAGCGGAGTTGTGAACTTTTTGTTTACAAATTTACAATTGAGTATGCAAATGTATTAGCCGTGTAAAAACTAATATAAATACAAATTCTGAAGTGTGTGACGACATGACTGGTCGCCACAACCTTATAAATATATAGATACTAGCGGACCCGGCGAACTTTATCTCGCCCCAACTTCGACTGATTAAAACAAATTAAATTGAGACGTTCCGTTTCTACTTTGACGTACATGTCGAAACAGTACTGTTGAATTATCATCAATCGATACGCATAAAAATTCATAGAGCTGACCTTATTCCTATCTTCTCCTAAAAATTTTAGGCTAAAATTTGAATTCAAAATTAGTTGAGAATCAAAAAGAAGTGATGACTTTTAAACAAACCTGTCGTTGGATTGACAAATTTTTTTGACTTGAAATCTGTGGAGAGCGATCTGATAAACAATATTTTTTGTTTTGTTATCCGGTGTAAAAATAAATAATGATGACGGCTTTCCCACACGCGAACAGGCTACGTATAGCTGGCCATGTGAAAAATATGGATATTCTAGATTTATCCTGCAGACTTCCAACGATTGGCCTTGCGATTTATTGATGGTCATCGCAAATGCCAATCGAACTGGGAACTGAATCGTCTTGAATTGGAATGGAAGATCTGTTGGAATAATAGGAATTCGTGGGATAAGAACTACCTCTCCTTTAAATTTGCCCTTGCATATGGCGCGGACTTCCAACATAAGTTGCTGGGAGATTGGTCAAACAACCGATGTTGTTCGCGTGTCCTTCAGTAGCGATGGCGTCACGCAAGTGAATGTACTCGTCTGACCGCAACTTCGACTGATTAAAACGAATGAAATTGAGACACAGTACTGTTGAAACAAACGGTGGTATCTTAACAGATGATTGTCAACATCTAGTCGAATCATCAATCGATACGCATCAAAATTCATAGAGTTGACGTTCTTATTCGTTTCTTCTCCTAGAATTTGAATTCAAACTTAGTTGTAGAATCAAAAAGAAGTGATGACTTGTAAACAAACCTGTCGTTGGATTGACCATCTGAAGTTGAAGTGATACCCACCTTCTCCACGACAGAACATTAACGGATATTGAAGAGCATCATGTGACCGATGAGTCTCATAAACTCGGTGCACTTGGCCATTATCCCGACGGTTAAAAACAATATCGCGTTATTCCACATTCTCGCCAACAATCACCACTGCGTGTTCATTGATAGTGGGAGCGTTAAATTGTCTTGCATGGCTACCAGTGGGTCTTTTGTCAGCGCTGATAATGATTTTATGTTCGTCATAATGCATTATATCCAATGCAGTTTTGAACAATCTGACCAATTCATTATGCACATAGAGAAGATTTTGCAATTGTTCGATAATTTCACGTTAAGTTTCAGTAAAAATTGCACAGCGGTGATTTAGTTCAACTGCCGAATCACCAATGAAATAGATCTGAAGGAATTTAAGATCTTTGTTTTGTGGTGATAACAAAGCGCCCGCTCGGTGTTGAATTTGCCCATGAATCTGAATGTTGGAATGCAATTTTAAAAAATGTGAGTTGTTAATTTTGATAATAAAGAGACGCCATTACCTTATAACTTGGATTGTAGCCTGATTGATGAAAAACCTCGACTCCAAATGACGTAATTGGAAAGCATCCGTTATATTTTTGTGCAAGATTTAGGAAACTGTTTGATTGGGCTGAATTTCTATATAGTAGCGAATACAATGGCCCTGGTGGATGAGCCAAAACGGGCAATTTAATTTTGCCACCTGCACAGCATAAGCCGGGGGTTTCCAACCGAAACTTCAGTGCATTGCAATCCTAGACAATGAACCAATAACAACGCAGGTAAGATCCTTGTAGGATGTTTCAGGATTGTATGCGAATGCAGCGCGATTCTCTATTATTATGTCGGGCTTGAGGTGATCTGTGTGGAGCGAGAAGCTGTGCCATTTGGGCACGTATCGATGCATTTATTTCTGTACGTTCCTCTTGCGTCCGACTATTACGGGAATTCTGAATACTTATTGCACTGCGTGAACGCCGCCCAAGATTTGATCGTCTAACAGCAGGCATTACTTCCAATTGCTTCGTTAGCTCGATTTTTTTGTTTAAATATTTTTTTACCGAGTCCATTGATACACAATTTCAACGCAGCTATGATCTTTGTAGGGTGTTTCAGAATTTTACATACAACAGTGTGTCCATCTGTTGAGCCGCTAGCGACTTTTCCGGAAGGTCTTCCCAAAATTTTCTTACCTTCTTACCTTCTTCTGACAATTACAAACAACTGAAACAAATTTGAGCCAAATCGGCCCAGCCGTTCTCTTGTGATGCCATTAGTAACATTTTTTGTCTCCATTTTTATATATATAGATGTAAATAATACCCTACAATCTAAGCTTAGAATTACTTATGTATATATGATGCCTAGAATTAAGACTAAAACTAAGCACACACACGCACACACACTCACACATACTCGGTTCAGCTGAACCTGAATCATTGCAGGGCCGCGCAGGACCTGCTGATGCAGACTGTGCGCGACCTGGACGTGGAGGTGGCGGTGCTCAGCGAGCCATACAAGGCTCCTAGCACACACGGCTGGGCCACGGACCGATCCGGCAAGGCTGCGCTATGGATGTGTGGACGGGAACACACCCACTTGTCCGACGTCAGATCTGCGGATGGTTTTGTTCGTGGTAGAGCTGGAGGGGTGTGGGTGTATAGCTGCTACCTGGCTCCGAGCCTCACCTTGGAGGCGTTTAGCAGCATCATCGACGCGCTCAGCGACGACATCCGGGGACGAAGCAACACAATAGTGGGCGGCGACTTCAACGCATGGGCACAGGATTGGGGGTCGCCCTCAACCAACGCCCGAGGCCGCACCATCCTGGAGGCTTTCGCTTCCCTGGACATTGCTCTGCTCAACGAGGGTACCCAGCAAACCTTCAATAGGGCGGGAGCAGGGTCCATAATCGACCTTACTTACGCTAGCAGCGCACTAGCCTGCCAAGCCAGGTGGAGAATAAGCGAAATCTACACAGCCAGCGACCACGAGGCCATCCTCGTTTCCCTCGGCGATAACCCACCCCGCAGATCGGTTCCGCCTAGCGCAAACAAGGCGTACCGGCAGGACACGTTCAACGCCCAAGCGTTCTCGGGTGCCTTAGCGGGCCTAGCCACCGACGAAGCGGACAGTGCCAATGTCGCTGCGCTCAAGCTGGCGGTAGCGGTCGAGCGTGCATGTGACGCAAGCATGCGGCAACGGAAAACGTTCCGAAGGCACCACAAACCTGTCTACTGGTGGAACGATGACATAGCTACCATACGCTCATCTTGCCTCCGAGCTAGAAGGCAAGCCCAGAGAGCGCGCGGCTCCCCGGATCTTCCAGCCCGTAGCGAGACGTATAAGATCGCAAGGGCTGCCCTGAAGAAGGCGATAAGGACCAGCAAAAGAGAGTGCTTCCTTAAGCTCTGCGATGACGTCGAGGATGACCCATGGGGCGGGGCATACAAAAAGGTGGTGAAGCGCGTGAACGCCGGCAGCAAAGCACCATCGGACCCGGAGGCCCTGGAAGGCATAGTTCGGGTGCTTTTTCCAGTTGGTCATCCGCTGCATTACCCAGTGAGCAGAGAGTCCTTGGAGATTTGCCCGGTCTCGGAGCAGGAAATTGTTTTGTCCGCTAGGTCCCTAAACAACAAGAAGGCACCGGGTCCCGACTCGATCCCTAACAGGGCGACCAAAATGCTGCTCTCCCTGCATCCCAACGTGATCGCCGAGATCTTTAACAAGTGCCTGGCGGAAGGTACGTTCCCAGAGCGATGGAAGCGACAGAAGCTCCTTCTTCTGCCGAAGCCGGGGAAGCCCGCGGGAGAGGCGTCGTCGTACAGACCCATCTGTCTGCTGGACACGATCGGGAAGGTCTTCGAGAAGGTGATCGTCGCGAGGCTGGAGGCTGCAATAGAGCGCGCGGGCGGACTCTCGTCAAAACAGTTCGGTTTTCGGAAGCGGAAATCGACTCTGGACGCCATCGAAATGGTCACCAACTTGGCCGCGAACGCCATCGCAGGCACAAGATGGAAAAATGGCGCCAAAGAGTACTGCCTAGTGGTAACACTGGACATCCGAAACGCTTTTAATTCTGCGGATTGGAGGCGGACACTGGAGGCCCTGGAAGCTTTCAACATCCCCGGTTACCTACTGAGGATCATCCGCAGCTATTTCAGCGAAAGGACGCTCATCCTGGATACCTCCTCGGGCTCCAGAACGCATGAGGTCTCAGCCGGAGTCCCGCAGGGCTCCGTCCTGGGTCCTCTGCTCTGGAACACGATGTATGACGGAGTGCTTAACCTTCCGCTAACCGCAAACACCACCATAGTCGGCTTTGCCGACGACGTGGCACTGGTGGTCGTAGCGAAAGAGCTGGCAGAGGCTGAGACAGCGGCAAACAGCGCGATCAGAGCGGTCGAGTCCTGGCTGGCAGTCGCCGGCCTAGAACTTGCCTCGCATAAGTCGGAAGCAGTATTGATTTCCAGCAGGAAGCGCGTGGAGACGGCCGAGATACGGGTAGGCGGCCTCCCAATTACCTCGCAGCGCGCGATAAGATACTTGGGCGTCATCTTGGATACACGCCTCTGCTTCAGAGAGCATCTGGAGTATATACACAAAAAGGCCAGCGAAACAGCAAGATCTCTCTCCCGAATCCTGCTTAATACCAGAGGCCCTAAGCAGTGCAGGAGGAAGCTCCTCACGAGTGTGATAACCTCGCAACTTCTCTACGCAGCCCCAGTCTGGGCAGAGGCAGCGAAGGTCA